>NW_007726838.1:0-26665 GCF_000696425.1 Galeopterus variegatus
TGAATAATAAAAGTATTTCCCCCATAGGGTCATCATGCATATTAAATGAGTTAGTACATGCAAAGCACCTAGATCAGTGTCTGATTATTTCTACAAATTATCCAATATCCCTCCTCTGTAAATTCACCAGAAGATTCCATGTGACCTTCACTGTTTTCACCCTAACTCAGTTCTTTGCCCAACCCCATTGGTAAGGAACGCTGATAAGCTGGAAGGGGTCCTGATCAGGAAATGGATCTGAATGCAGATTTTGCTCCATCGGTCTGTCTCCCAGGGGATAAAGCTGAGATTTTTTGATCCCTTCCCCCTGGCAAGTTGTGGCATTGGTAGTACATTCCCACCCTCTCATGAAGCGTGAGTAGCTTAAGTGTTATTATGGCCTATTTTCAGGTGGGCACTTGCAGTTAGGAGAAGTTAGGTCATTCCAGCAGGACAGGGTCCCTCCTGTTCTGTTGGTCATTATATCTCAGTGCCTTCCCCTGTGCCTGCCACATGACAGCTATTCACATACGGTGGGAGAACAGAATGAATGAATGCAACTTGTCCAAGGCCCAGTACCCTGATATCCAGACCTGAAACCTGAATCCAGCTCTGCTTGATCCCACCTTTGCTTTTCTTTACACTGTGCTGTCTTAGACTTCAGGGATCTGAGTTTTGGGTTTGTTTGTCTTGCATATTTTATTGTGGTAGAAAATACACAACATTAAATTTACCATCTTAACCATTTTTTATGTGTACATCTCAATAGTGTTAAGTACATTCGCATTGTTATGAAACAGTGATCTGAGTTTTTAACGTTTAATGATATAACACAATTTATGTCTGTTGTCCAATAGCTCATGAAAATATTGAGTTATTGACATTTTAAATCCCTTCTTAGGGTGGGGTTATTTTCCCTTCTATTAAAAGTTTCTCAGGTAAAAAAGGCTAAAGAGTCAGGTCCTTCTCATGTTTAAAAACATGAAGGAAAAACAAAGAAAGATTTCATTCTGTATTTTGGTTTTGCAGACGCAGGACCATATGTTTACTAAATACAATATCTGATCCAAATTTCACTGTGAAGTAAGAACTAAATAGGAAGTCTGATGGAATTTTTCCAAATTCTTCACATCAAGGAAGAACAAATCCTGGTGTTCTTTTTTAATGAAAGAAAAACAATCTGAGCATATTTTAATAGTTTTAGTTTCTATTTTTAATACTTTCTAGGTGACACAATGGATTTCCCTTTTTCTGGTTTTTAGAAATGTTTGACCTGATTACTGAAGAAAAACATGCACATCACAAACTACATTAAGAAACTAAAAGTATACTTAATCCTACCTATAGGGGTAATTACTGTTACACATTCTTCTAGACCTTTCCCTTGAAAATTCTAACACACAAGGACATATATATTTCATATGTAATTAGGTATCCATTCTATTAGTATTTTTCCTTAATATTATACATCTTTTTTTTTTTTTTGGCAGCTGGCCCTTGACCTTACAAGGCTGCACTTGAACCAGCTGCATACATCTATTCTACAGTTAATACGTTACTATTATATATACTCTTTTGCAACTTGCATTTTTTAATTTAAATGTGTTGGACATCTTTCCATGCAGAATATATGGATCCTTTTGAACACCTGAATAATATTTCATTGTTTGTGCCATAATACATTTATCAGATCACATAATGAGAGACATGTGGGCTGTTTCCAGGCTTTTGCTTATCCCTACGATGCTGCAGTGAGCATGGAGGCTACACCTTGACACTTCTCTTGAGCTTGACTTTCCCTCACCATTATCCTGGCTCCCTGGAGCACCTGCTCAGTGGCTTTGGCACATGTCAGCTGGCCTCTTGAGCCTCCATACTTTCACCTCTCAGAGGAGGATAAGAATTCTTGCCAACCTCTTCCCTCAGGGCTTTCATGAAGACTAATGAGATCATATTTGCCAAGCACTTTGTGTTCCCTCAATAACTGGTGATACATAAATATAAATGTTTTCAGTTCCAACAGAGTTTTCAGATTCCTTTCAGTAAGAAGTGAGGGCCCATTTAAAATGTATGTGTTGGTATAAATACTTACAGCTTGTCCTTTGTATTCTAGAAGACGCAGCTGAGAGTGGAGAGCTCATGTGGCTGCCAACATCAGGAGGGGTCAGGTGCAGGTTACTTCCTGCGTCCTGGTGACTGAGTGGCCTCGGAAACAAGAGGCCATGAGCTGAGGGGCTGCACATGGGACCCACATCAATCACTCCCAATCTTAGATGCAAACAATCCCTTCTCTGGTCTTCTAAGCTCTTTGCAATGCCTATGGACTCAGCAGCCAATCACTGGGTATCTACAATGTGCCAGGAAGAAGACGGAGGATCAGCCATGAGTGCACAGTTCCTCCCTTCAGAAGCTGGCAATTTATTGCATGACCCAGACAGCATCTGTGGCTTCCTTGTCCTTTGAGGGATACAAGAGGTGGGTTCAAATTCTCAAGTCCATGCCCTACAGAAGCCTAAAGCCCACCAGATTTTCTGCAAACTGCTGTCTGAGTGTTTACGGTCTTGGCCCCCTCTCTGTGCAGCTCCTGTTCCACGTAGACCAACTCTGTGTGGCATGGGCCAGGGATCAGTGTTAGCATCTTCCTTCTCCACAAACCCCACCTTCTCCCAAAGCATTTGTGAGTTGAAACATCACTTAACATTGTTGAGGTGGGTGGTGGGAACAAAGATGCTTCTACATCACAGAAAGGCAAAGAACTTCAAATGATGACAACCAGCACTTCAATGGTGCTTACTGTATGCCACGCTCTGACCGAATCGCTCAACTTTGTTAACTTACATAAACTTCCCAATGATTCTATGAGGCAGGTGCTGTCATTGTCCCATTTTAAAGATGGGAAAACTGAGTTTCTCATCTTTACTGTAGCAGACACTGTGAGGTACCTCTTCAGTCCTTAGCACTTCAGCGTGCACCAGCCCAAGTTCCTACCACCACCAACTCTTTTTCTGAGCTCTTTCTCTGCCAGGCCTGCTGGAGAATTGCTGTCCCCTGGAAGTGGCCCTCAACCAAGGACTGACAGGAGTTGGTATATAACTCCCCTGGCTCCCTTGCTCCTTTAATGTGATAATTCAGAGGCACAAGTTCTGCAGGTGTCCCCAAATTTCATCAGAGGGATTACGCTCCAGCTGTCCACAGAGGTAACTAGCTTAGTGACATACTCATTGGCCCCTTCCCTTCCTGTCTCACTCTCCCATTCCCTTGCACATATTTCTTGGAATCACCTCCGGGTAAACTACTTGCACTCAGATAGCTATTTTAGAGTCTGCTTCTGCTTCTGCTGAATCACCTGGGGCATCTGGCTCTGGAGTCTGGGATCTTTCATTATATCACATGGGTCTCAACTTCAAACTGAATGGGAGACATCTCTGCTTTAAAGGCATTCCTCACCACGGAGAAATTTCCAAGACCCTTGATTCCTCTCTTCAGATAGATACTACAATGGCTACCATTTATTAAGTGACTTTTATTTGCCTAGCCTTGTACTAAGTGTGTTACTTTCAAAGCCTCATTCAAACATCACAACGACCTATAAGAAAGATACTCTTGTTCATCTCTTTTCTAGATGATACAGCTGGGACTCAGAAAATTTAAGTGACTTGCCCAAGGTCACATGGAAACAGAGCCAGGATTTGCACACAAATCCTTCTGGATTCACCACTCAAATTCCTGCCTGCTATACTACACAGCATAATGGAAACTGAAGTGCCAGACACATTCGTGGCCAATGTATTTAATTTCCTATTGCTGCTCTAACAAATTACCACAAAAGTTAGTGGCTTAATGCCAATTTATTGTCTTATACTTCTGTGTGTCAGAGATCTAACACAGGTCTCAATGGGCTAAAATTAAGATGTTGGCAGAGTGTGTTTCTTCCCGGAGGTTCTAGGGGAGAATCTGTTTTCTTTGCCTTTTCCAGCTTCCGGAGGCTGCCACATTCCATCTTAAAAGCTAGCAATGTCCAAACTCTCTGACTTTCTTCTATCGTCACATGTGTCTCTGACTATAGTATGGAAAGTCCTCCACTTTTAAGTACTCCTGGGATTTGATGGGGCCACCCAGAAAAACCCAGCTTAATCTCCCTCATCTCAGGGTCTTTAATCTTAATCGTATCTTCAAAGTCCCTTTTGCTTTGAAAGTAACATCTTCACAGGTTCCAGGGATCAAGATGTGGACATCTTTGTGGGGTCATTATTCTGTGTGCCACAACTAAGTCCTGTTATATCAGGGGAGCCTTCCATGAGGTGAGCTGAATTTTACAAACATGAAAGTAATGTAGAAGAGAAGACAACTGTCCCTTGTAGAATAAAGAAGACTCTTTTCTGATTTGTATGTAGCTGTTGCCAGAGAGCTAATTGTGGACACAAGGAAGCCCTGGGAAGAAGATACAGAGACCAGATGAAGAGGATTCTAGACAAGACATCAGTGTGGGGTAGAGGGATTGTGTGGGGATGCTCAGCCTCTTACCAGAAGGGGAGCCTCTTGTATCAGTGTGGTGCTTTTGCCTGCAGGCAACAGAATATCCAATGAACAGTAGGCTAAATTGTAAAGATACTAAACTATCCTTAAGAAGTCTAAAGGTGGATGTTCCAGGGCTGTTCGGTTGTTCAACAAGATCAAGGACTTGGGCTCTTGCCTCCTTTAGCTCTGCCATCATCAGTGTAAGGCCACTTGCTCCTCATGGTCACAAGATGGTTGCCTAAATGCAAAGTATCATATCTTCATGTTACAGCAGCCTAAGCCCAAAGAAAGGAGGGTTGGCTTTCTCTTTATGAAACTTTTTCTTATCAGGGAAGAAGCTTCCCCAGAAACCCCCAGAGATTTTTTTTTTTATCTCAGTTCAGGTCATATGCCCACAAATCACTGGCAAAGGGGAAGGATATTGCCCTGACTGGCTTAGACCAATCATGATTCACTCCCTGGGGCTGGACACATCACCAATGGAACAAAACCTGAGTTCTTTTAGCAAGAAAAAAGTAGTCAATGACTCATTTCATAGCCTAGGAAACATTACTTGAGGTCTATTCTAGTTAGGTGTACAGGAACACATTACCTCTCTGGGTGTGTCCTTCACCCTGAGCCAAGAACTCCACTGAGGATGAACTCTCCAACATATTCCCACAATCCACCTGTCACCTCCTTGTCTTCCTTTCTTTGGGTTTTTTTAATTTGCAAGCTTTGTTACTTTGCACCAGTTACTTAGCCTCTCTGAAACTGAACCTTGATATTTTCATTGTAATATCTAGCTTCCAGAGTTGTTTTAGGGATAAAATGAGATGAAAAACGTGAAAGTACCTAGCACATATGAAATATGAAATAAATGTTGACTAAATAGTAATGATAACAGGGGTTTGTGTATGCTGATGCCCAGGCACTGAATGCCACAAGTAAGAACACATGGAATGTTTTATGGGGCTTTGTAGTCTACACAGGGAGCTAACAATCTGTCGTGAGTTTCTTCATTGGGTGGGTTCCCTTTGTCCATTATGCCAGTTAGTATTGCTGGGCCTGTTAAGAAGAATCTGCTTGTGCTGGAAATTTTGAGCAATTTGGTAATGGAGATACGATCATGTTTGCCTTTATTTAAAACAGGTCATCATGGCCAGAAAGTGGCCACAGGACTAAGTCCAGGCTGACAGATGCCAGTGGAGGGACTTTCTAACAGGTCACTGACTCTTTCTCAGAAAGAACTGCAACCTCGACTTAAAGCTGGTGTGGGTCAAACTTGCCATTTGGGGATGTGTCCCTGAGGGGGCTTACAGGTGGTCCTCCCTATACCCAGATAAACGTTGTCCATGGGCCAGCTGCCTGTCCATGGGGCCAGACAGCTATTACCTTCTTTCCTACCTCGACCTCAGGACTTACTGCTGACTGGGAATTGGGTGGCTAAATCCAACTATGGGAAGGAGAAAAGGAAAAAGGCAGGAGAATTCTAGGTTGTATTTATTATGGATAAAGGTGATATTTCAACTCTTCTTTACCTCCATACTCTGCTCCCCTCCAAGGACAACAATTTCAAAACAACATATATGCACACATAAACTCTCCCCTCTGAGTCATCTCGTCTAAGGGATCTGTCCAAGCTGTTGGCTCCTTTTCTCAGTGCCTTCTCCTGTGGGAGAAGCAGAAGCAGAGCTAAATCAGGTCTGCAGAGCCTTGCTGCACAAGGGGAGATCCTGCACCAGCGGCATCAGCAACTCCAGGAGCTTGTTAGAAATGCAGAATCTCACGGCTCTCTCCATCCACTGAATACGAACCTACAATTTAACAAGATCCCCAGGTACAGTCGTCCCCCAGTATCCACAGGGGATTGGTTCCAAGTCCTCCGCAGATACCAAAATCAGCGGGTGCTTAAATCTGTCACATAAAATGGTATAGTATTCGCAAATAACCTATGCATGTCCTCCCAAATACTTTAAATAATCTCTAGATTATTAATACAATGTAAATGCTATGTAAGTAATTGTTATATTGTAGTGATTTTTATCTGTATTTTTATTTTATTTTTAAAAAAATATATTTTCAATTAGTGGTTGGTTGAATCTACAGATTCAGAACTCGCAGATATGGAGGGGTGTCTATACTTAATACGCACCTTAAAATCTGAGAAGTTCTGGTCTACTGTATCCTGCTGTTTACTCACCTTATCACTGAAGATGGTAGATCATGGTAGAACTCTGCAGCTTAGAATGCTTCTCACTGTCAAGCCTGGTTTTTTGCATGCTCTTTACTGGGCCCCTCCGTTATTTGACAGTCATAATCATAAGCCTGTTGTGCACAAAGAGCCACTAATGCTATTTGGGTGTTGATTCTACTAATTATATACACGGATATACATGGTTTCATACATAGGGTCATTTTGTAATCCGTGCATGGTAGTGTATTTGTATAGAAGTAGTATAATTTATCTAACCAGTTCTCAACTATTGCTCATGGGGGTTATTTTTATGAAAATTTTTAAATTGAAATATGATAACATTATTTATTAAAAATATTAAAGTTATTTTTAATTAAAAGATACATTATTTTGTTATTAAAAGTAATGTGACAATGAATACCACTGACACTAAATCTGCTACCAGCTCAGAGACAGACCTATGTGTACACGGGAACTGAATTTGTAGCAAGGTAGCACTACAATCAAATGGAAGGATTGTAGATACACAATATTGGGAAAACTGGAAAAAAAAATTAGAATTTTTTTTTTTTAAAAAGATGGCCGGTAAGGGGATCTTAACCCTTGATTTGGTGTTGTCAGCACCACGCTCAGCCAGTGAGCGAACCAGCCATCCCTATATGGGATCCGAACCCGGGGCCTTGGTGTTATCAGCACTGCACTCTCCCGAGTGAGCCACAGGCCAGCCCAAAATTAGAATTTTTCCTATGACTACACTCAAGGGTGAACTTCAGATGATAAGACAGTCTAAATGTGACACATCAAATCTCACAATATGACATAACAAAGGAGAACATCTTGTGATCTCAGATTGTGGATGGACTTTCTGTGCAAAACTAGAAAAGCATAAACTAGGAGGTAAAAAGCTGACATGTTTGATTATATCAATTTTAAGGATTTCTGTTCAACAAAAGATAACATGAATAAGACACAAACAGATGGGAAGAAGATATTAACAATGTCTAAAACTTATGAAGAACCAATATCTAGATTCTAGAATATTCAAGAAACTCCTGCAAATCAAGATTGAAATCGGCAATAGCATAGAAGAAAATCCAAAAGGCTAATCAGCATATGCAGAAATGCTCAAACTCATTAGGAATTAGAGAGGGACAAACGAAAACAACAATGGGGCATCACTTATGACTATTTGACCAGAAAAATTAGAAGGCAGCTGTAGAGAAAAGGAAATATAAATGGTCAGGGTCCCTCAGATGTTCAGAATCTTGGCGAGCATTTGATGTAAATATGCACGTGCACCCAGGTGTTCCTTGACTATTGTCTAATATAATTGCGCATGTGCACCCAGGTGTCCTGGGTTATCGGATTTAAGGATAAAGGACAAGTGGCTCTGATCCACAGGGCCCCTTGCCCCCAGGATGCCCTCGGGGTTGGGGGCACAGGGATGAGGACTGAGCTCATGTCATCTGCCAATGGCTCCCAGGATCTTTCCCAATTACCTAGCATGGATCTGCATGTGAGGGGTCTGGTGACCCAGCCAGGCATGTGAGGGGTCTGTGACCTAATCTGTACAAAGGGTTTGAAGGATCTGTGAGCACTAGCCCTAAGAATACAGTTGGAAAACTTAGTGTAACTAAAATAATAAAACACTTTGGCTTTAGTTATGAATTGCCCAGCCGTACAGTGGCTAATGTCAAGTTCTGGTAGAGGTGTGGAAATAAGAGCCCTAGTCTACTGCTGGTGAACTATGGACTGGTGCAGCTTCCCCTGAGAGTCATCTGGCAAGATGAAGTTAAATGTACACATGTCCTACAGCCCAGACCCCTACACCCCTGGATAGAGATCACAAGGAATTTCTAATCCATTTCCATAAAGAAACACGAATGAGGATTTTAGTCACAGTACTCTATGTGACAACAAGAAGTTGGAGGTAACCTGGGCGAGCATCACTGGAGAAATGGAAAGGCAAAATTTGTTGGACATGCAGTTTGTGCAGCAGTTAGAAGAAATACATACTGTCACATAAATGTAGATACATGACTGGATCTTAAAAACACAGTGGGTGAAGAAAGAAGAAACACAGTAAGTTGTATAAACAATACGTTTAAGTACATAAAAACATATATCCATACAAAACAGTAGGCATGTTGCAATAGCTCATACAAACAAAAAAAACACACTTTACAAACAATAGCATGAAAGAAAGGAGAGGAGATAAAAGGAAACAAACAAAATAGGAAAAGTGACTTGAAGGACCGTTCAGCCAGAGGTGTACAGATAACTGACCCTTTGCACATGATGGGGGTGGGGTGGGGTAAATCTGTATTTTTATCCATAATTATTTCTATAAAACGAATTCCTGGAAGTAAGATGACTTCAGTTCATTCTCAAAGTAAGAGAAGATGGAAAAGCAGCAGGGCTCCCCAGTGGTAGAAGAAGGCCCTTGAGCAGAGGACCCTTGCCTACTACTTCTGAGCATGGAGTTTGGGACTATTTCCATTTTCCCCCAGAGCAGTGGGGGCTTGACATCCCGAAGTGAACTTCAGCCTCCCCTTTCCTGGCTGGGCCAAGAGATAAAGAGGCAGCTGCTCTGAGATGTGGTTGCTGATCAACTGCAGGAGAATCAGATCCTGTGTGTGCAGATTAGCACAACAGCATCAGATTAGCCTCGCATGTTGGCATCACAGGATCTTAGACTCTCCGAGTTGAACAGATCTCCGGGTTTGACTTCCCACCCATCACAGGAGCTGCTTCAGCCACCTTCCACCCTGCTCCACCAGTGATGAAGAGCTTATAGTGTGCCTGGCAATCCCTCCCCCAGTCCTGGGGCTCTCAGTCCCCCTCCACCCCCCTCACCATCCCAGTGCATCTTTCTGGGGAAGCCAGCCCCCCTCTTACCTGTAACTCAAACTGGCCGCTAGGGAGGCAGCCTGTCTGGAATGCACTGTCCAGCCAACCATGCCTAATTGAAGAACAACAGAACTGAATCTCACAGACGCTGATGGGAAATGGTGCCCACCTGGGCCCACTGGCAAGGCGACTTCTCTGTCTAGTGCCCTAGGTCAGGGCACAGCAAACCACTGCTCTGGCCAAAGGGAGCCCAAGAACCAAGAGCTAAGGATGGTTTTACATTCTAAAGGGTGTAAAATAAACAGAAATGTAAAGAAGAATATGCAACAAAGGCTGTACATGGCCCACAAGACTAAAATATTTACTATCTGACCCTTCCCAGAAAAAAGTTTGCCAACCTCTGCCCTAGTTCCTTCACAGACGAGCAGCAGCATTGGCATCGCCTCTTAGAGCCTCTTAGAATTGGGACACTCCCAGAGCTCCTCAGTCAGAACATGAGTTTGACAAGAGCCCCAGGTGACCCGAGTGCACAGGAAGTCTGGGAAGCCTGGCCCGGGCGTTTCTCAGTATGGCCAGTTTCAGTCGTTAAGGGGCGAGCTCTGAGGCTGGACCATGTGGTTGGAGTCCTCTTTGCACACTTCCTTGTCAAGTGACTGGGAAGTCGTTTGATCTTTATCAAGCCCTGTGTGCTCATCTCTGAAACGGGGATAATCATACTTTCCGCTTGATAGGGTTTTTGTGCAGCTTGAATTAGATAAAGCCCAGAGTAAGGGCTCCATGAATGTTAGATTTCATTTCTACTATATTGTTTCAAATGTGAAGCACTCGGTTCTCTCTGCTTCAGAACAGGGAAAACATACTTTGCATAGATACCCAGTACTTTTGCACTGATGGACTTGGGTGTTTGTCCTCAGAATCCCAGCTATGCAAATACTCTGAGCCAGCCGTGAGAAGGGCCCCAGGCAAACCCAGTCCCAGCCCCACCTGGGTCTGCCTGACTCTTCTCAAACCCAGGAACTGGAAATGATTGCATTCTGATTGTGGACAAGTTGGTTTGTGTGGGCCAGACTTACAGGCACTTGTTTCCCTGAGAAACAATCAGTGCTTATATCAAACTGAAACAAAGTTAAGATAAAAAAAAAACAAAACCTTGCCCTCCACCTGGAAGTCAGCACAAGCAAGCTGGAAACCACACGGCTTTGCCTCCTTAGGCCATAAAATGGTTGCATCGCTCACTGATTTGCATTTAGTATCTACTTTTCCTGCACAGGGTTCAAAGTGACACTGCCTAGCTGGGTCCCAGGTGAGGGGAGGTGGGAGCAGAAGGTGGAAGGGAAGGTGACAGCTTTCAAATGACTAAGGACTTGGACAAGTCATGTGCTTCCAAGATGGGGTATTGTTCAGCTCGGATTTGCCAACTGTTGTTCCAAACACAGAACTAAGACAAAGGCAGGACTCTGTGCTGGCTCAGGAGGCCCTCTTAGGACAAGTGTTTATTTTATACTGTAGCCTGAACTTTGCTTCCTGTTTGACTTTTTGAGGGCTGCTTGTCAGGATTAATGAAGTCTATCCAAATATTTTCAAGGATACAGATTCTAGAAAAGGGTTTTGTCCCCAAGCACTGTTTACTTTAATAATACACACAATTCACACCAAGTTACTGCAACACAAAACAATTTCCCTATTATTGTTTCGTGGACTTCAGCTTCTCGAGTGTGAACTGGAATTTTTAATTTATAACCATTGTTCCCATGATGGAAATTTCACAGTAGATACATCCTTTAAACAATTTATATACATACACAAATATACAAAGCTAGTACAATTTTGGGCATTTGGCCACTTAGTTTTAAAACCATTTGGAAAATTAGGAGATTTGGCATGGTGGCAAGATCTCTGTGGAGTCTGCATATCCGAGTTCAGCTTGGGCTCTTCTGCTAACTAGTAGTGTGACCTTAGGTGGTCCCTTAACCTCTCCATGGACTTCTGTTCCTTCATCTGTAAAATTAAAGCAGCAGGCGTCACTGATGACACACTGAGCTCTAAGACTTCCAATGGCTGGGGGAGGGTGCCATGGCAGGTGGGTGGGGCAGTGGTGATGGGGTGGGGGGCTTCAGCCTCCTTTGTCCCTTTCAGCCCAAACAGCCCACTCTTTTTCGTTGTTATTTTGCACATCAGGCATCAGGAGTAAGTATCTAAAGAAAAGGTCTTCAAGGCTAAGCAAAAGCCTTGGAAAAAACTACTTCAGATGCTCACTAAAGTAGGGTGATCATACGTAATTTATCATCCACATTTGGACATTTTGAGATTGAAAGGGAGATGCTATTAAGAATTACACTGGGACAACAGACTTAAGTGAGACCATCCCAGACAAACAGAGATGTATGACCTACCAGTAAGACCTCTTCCAGCTCAGTTTCCTTACTTTTCTATCCTATAATTGTACGGATAGACTGCTTACTCCTTCTCAGCATCAGGAAGAGTTCTGGGAGCAGCCCCAGAGACAGAAGCAATCAGGCACAGCCTCAGGGATGAAGTCATTAGGTAATAGCCTCAGGGACAGCAGCCATCAGGGACAGCTCCAGAGACAGAAGTCATCAGAAGACAGCACCATGCTTACTTACCAGAGCAGGCAGCTGGAAGAAATGCACCCACAAGGCCACCTGCAAATGACAGATGGCACGGGTTCAGCCTTGTTCTTGTTCAGAAACATGTGAGAATCACAAGTTTCATCGTGAAAACATCAGTGAATCAACCAGCAATTACCCAGTAAGCAAGTGCCCGCAAGGAACCCAGCCCAGGACATGAGTATTGGTGGTGAAAGATTAAGCCAAACAGCCCAGATCAGCAGGTCCTCAGAATAAAGGAAACAGTCAGTCCAGGAGAAGGTAACAAGGCAGAAATGAAGGTTACATTCCCCAGGCAGGTCGTCAGATAAAGCGTTCTGCCAAATTAGAAGAATCCTAGTAGGATTTCTGCAAAGGAAAAGAAAGAAAAGGCAGACAGATGAGGATCTCTTTTCCCAATTCTGTAACACATGGACAGGGCAGAATCTGTTAGGAGCCCTGGTCTTGATCCTGTAGGGCTTAGCTTGAGCCTGGTTGAGGCAGATTATCCACTTTCTTCATTAAGTTTCCCACCCTTTGCTTATGCACCCAGGATCTGCTGCTGTGATGTCGTACCTACTTTTTTCTACTCTGGGAATGTCCCTTACATCACATTGACTCTTCCCATCCCCCGTCCAAGGCTCACTCATGGTGGAGTTCACAGTAGAGTGACACAGTGGGGAGAAGGCTGGGGATGTAATGAGTTACACCAGAGGACACAGAAGCTGCCCATTTCCTTTTATCTTTGTCTGGTTGCCTTGTAGCTGCCAAGCGATGGTTAGGAAGCTCTTGGCTAAGAAGGGAATGCAGTTTTGCTCTCTGATCTAGGCTTTCCTACTTAACGAGCGTATGACATTGGGCAGGTGCTGTAACCTCTCTGAGTCTTGGTTTTCTCATCTGTGAAATGGGGATATACTACTACTTGCCCTGTCTACCTCCCAGGACTAAGATGAGTATCCCCCCACCTCCCCAAGAGTCACCAGTAGTCTGCTCGCTCACAGCTACCCTCCCCCAATCCCATGCCAAGAAGAGTTCTGCAACTCCTTTGGGATTATGTTCTCACAGAAACCCTAGCTCCATTCAGACTCTGGCCCCTTTCATCCCAGGGGGATTGTTCTCCTCTGCTTCCAGTTATGAAACCCTTCTCTTTTTCCTTTTGTTTCACATACAACAACCCACTTTGTAATAAGTCAGACCTCACTGACTTTGGGGAAACAGACGGACTTCCCATCACAGCACTGCAAACAACTATAAGTTAAATATTGGACTTTCATTTCTGAACCACCTTGCCTATCTATTTCTGCCAGCTCGGGCATCTGCCTCCTACTATAATTCATGCCTCGTGCCCCCTCCCTCTTTGTGGCTCTCAGCAGCATAGGAACACTTTTCTGAGAATCATTTTGCAGAGCAATTCAGCTCCTCCAGCCCCTTTCCCCAAACTCAACTCTGGCCTCCCCTGGCATCTCCAAAGGCTCATTGATGTGCTTGACTAAACAATGCACCGTACTTTATGTGTGGTTTTGAACAAGAAAAAGTTTCTCTTTTTTTTTTTTATGGAAGGATGAAACTGTGTCCAACTTAGGAACTGGATTGGGACCCATGAGCTGGGAGGGCCCCATGGGCGGAGCCCGGGGAGAGACTTCTGGCCAATGGCTAAAGCGTCCCTCCAAGCTACCGGCCACTTGAGAGGGATCCAGTGTAGGGAGGGGAAAGGTGGGCACGAGAGGGCCAAGAGGACCCTGCTCTGTGTCCTCCATGAGGGAAGGTACCCAAGGAATCAACTTAAATTCTCAACTACCTTGAAGGCAGGGAGCACCCTAGTGGAGGCACCCAGGCTTAGGAAGCCGCATCACCCGGGGTTCAAGGCTCTCGCCTCTGTCCTTCGACAAACTCTCTCCTAACAGCACAAGCTTGGGGCTGGGGACTTCCTTTTCTCCTCCTTCTAGCATCCCAGCCAAAAGTCAAACTCTTCCGGGGCCCAGCCCGTTTGCCCTGCTCTCAGGAGAAAAGAGAGGAGTTCTTTGTGTGATATGAACATGGGCACATTAGGTTTTTCACTGAGCCCCCTTGACTAATTATGTCCCTGCAAACCAGAGAATGTGTTTGAAAGCTCTTTGAAAACTGGAAAATGGAATAGAAGGATGGAAGGGTTTAATTAATCATTATCACTCAGGTGGGATTGATCGTGGCTTGATGTTAGATGGGAGGATGGGCCCAGGGAGCTCCTGGCATTCTATCAGGTGTGAAGGAAAGAAATGAAGCCAGTTATTACAGCTTCACTGTAACTAATCAAAATGAGAATACGCAGGGCAGTGAGGGACCTTGTATTGGCGCTAGAGCTAGAGGTCTTATATAAATGCTAACAAGGCGGCAGAGAGCGGAGTTACAGTTCTCGTTTCCTTGGACAGCAGCCCAGTCTCACTTTAATTTGCAGATGTTTTAAGCTCTAGGTGCCAGCACCTGCAGGGCAGAAGGGAAGCAGCTGTTGTCTAATGGATGTAATAGATTAAAGCTAAAATCCATATGGATTTCTCCAGTTTCAGAAGTTCTGTTGTCCATTTTGTGCCCTCCTATTTGTTTTATTCCTTTCTTATTCCTGCAGTTTTTGCTGGGAGAGATTTTATATCAGGAATGACAAAGGACTTCTCAGACAAATGTAGCATATTCAGAGGTCAGCACCTATAAGAATGGGCTTCAGATCTGGAAAGATCAGGTTTGAGACCCTAGCTGTGTTATCTTGAACAAGTACATTTAGCTTCTATAAGCCTCAGTTTCCTCATCTGTAAAATGGGGCTAATGGTAGTGTCCAGGGTATTTGTAGGGATTAATTGAAACACATATACAAATGTTCGGCTCAAGGTTTGGCATATAGAAGGTGCCCAATAAGTGGTAGCTATTATTATTATCATTATTATCATCATCGCCATGTCTTGGTTACTTCTTCATGTGCTTACTTTAAGGAGTGAACTTGAACCAGGTTTGACTTAGCAGGGAATGTAGGCTATAGTTGCTGCACTGTCATATGGTTTACTTTCTTCTAGAAAACAAAGCATCCTTTGAAAAACGAATTGCTTTCATTTCCCATGGGAAGTAATTTCTACAACCCACGAGTAAATTCAGCCTAATGACTAGAATGTGACAGTAGCGATCAAGAATGAAATGTTCCATAAACAGTACTGCCTCCTCAAATTACTCAATCTCAGTGCTCTGTTTGGGTCTTCTCTTGCCTATCCATTCTATGCTGCTACTTCTCATTCCCCCTCACCCTGCCCCATCCCATCCTTTTGGGATCCTAAGACCCGATTACGACCCACAAATCCCTGAAGAGCGTGGGGCTGCCCTGGGATTCAGGATAAAGCTCAAAGGCCTAGATGTGATTCTGCTTATTCGGAGTGGCCTGGGGGAGGGGTTGGGGGTCTTGATGCAGCAACAGCAGTTTGCCAATAGGCGGACCAGTGGACCATGCCTTATTCATTTTCAGGGAAACATCATTTAATCTCAGAACATCTGTAACAGTCTGCAGCATATTTTCCCCAGGGTTTGACTCTAAGCTGACAAAAGGTACCGGATACCCCCACAGATTCTGTGACATATCTTGGTATTATTGAACAAACATCAGTTAGGTTCCTGTCTGGGAGCCGTGTCAGACTGAATAGGAAATGTGCCAGGGCTCTTATCATCGCTGACAGACTGTGTAACTCACCTGCTGATAGCGTCAGTAACACAGCTCCCTGTTGTGGGGGGCTCCTCTCTCACTTCTTTGAAAGCATTGTTCCCAGGCAGGAAAATAATTAAGGTGCTTTTAGAGTTTATGTTTACTTTTTCAGAGTAAGCAAGAATTCCATAATCAATGTAATGTACCTTGCAGACACACAGTAAATGTCAGTACATTCAATACTTTATGAAACACACTCAGACTTATTTTTCCACTGCTTAAACTTTCTTTCAGCCCCCTCAATAATGGGAACTCCAACTCTAAAAAAGTGTCAGATTTAATGCCTTCATTTTAAGGATAAAGAGATTAAGGCCCAGAGATTGTAAATTATTTCACTGGAGCCACACAGACAACTAGCAGCAAAGTAGAGCCTAAAGCCCTGGACTTAGGCCCCCATGGGTCAGAGCTTTTCCTACCGCATCTCACTTACTAACACCATTCACTTCATTACTTGCTTTGAAAATGGGTCTTGTCTCTATATTTGCTCTGTCTTCTAAATTAGAAACTGCATACAGCATGAGGAATCTTTCATTTGACCCCAGAAGTTAAAAAATATTTTCTGAATTACTTTACAACATTTTTTTAAAAGGTAGGTTTTTCTCAAAATATGCATTTCTGTCTTCTCTTAAAATACGGACTATCTGGCAACTTTTTTTTTATTATTGAAATGTAATTGGTTATAGATATTTGTGAAGTACAGAGCTGAATATCAATACCCATGTACAATGTGCAATGATCAAGTCAGGATAATTAGCATATTCATCATTACAAAATGTTACAAAATTTCTTTGTGTTAAAGATGTTCGACCTCCTCTCTTCTAGTCATTAGATAACATGCAGTAAATTATTGTTAATTATAGTTGCCTAGCTCAACTGTACATCAATAGAGCTTATTTTTTTAACTAGCTGTTTTGTGTCCATTAACCCATTTCTTAACATGCTCCTTTCCTCTCCCCCTTTCCTGGCTCTAGAAACCACAGTTTTTTTCTCTCCTTCTGAAAGTTCAACTTATTATTTCTTCTACACATATCTTTCTTTCTTTTATTTATTTTTTAGTTCCTACTTATGAATGAGGACATTTGGTATTTCTCTCTCTATGCCTGCCTTACTTCACTTAATGTAATTTTCTCCAAGCTCAGCCATGCTGCTGCAAATGACAGAATTTCATCCTTTTTTATGGCTGAGTAATATTTCACTGTGTATATATACCACGTTTTCTTGGCGACTTTGGGCTTGCATTCTTGCAAGGCAGCTCTCAGTGGGGGCTGGGTAGCAACTGTCCCCTTTGATAGAACCAGCACTCTGCAGCTTCTCACATACCCACCACTCCCTGCTGTCTCACATCTAGCCTACTTTACCTTTTACCTGCCTGGCTGCTGTATGCATTTGAACATGACCCTGAGTTGAAAACATAACAGTTTTGTAAACATTATTGCTCTAACCTAGATGCTGAGGCATCCCTACTCCACAAGAGCTGCCTGATATTTCTCTGAATCCCCAATTTCATGGCCTGAAAAATCTAAAGACTTCCCTAGTAGTTGTGTGAATGGGCTTAGATTTATATTCTCATGGTTTCCTTTGCCTCTAGCACCTATGGTTTTGATGCATGACAACTTAAAAGGATCCAGATTCTTCCAGATCAGTCTCCTCCCCTTACCCAGGCAATTCAAGGTTATGAGTGGATTTGGGGGGATGGGGAGTGTAACAGAGTAAAGGTTTTAATAGCACCATGGGAAAATAGAATGATTTGGTCAGGGCCCTCACCTTGGGTCCAGTTGGGTATGGTTCGGCATTCTTTGTAAGCAAATTGTGTGTGTGTGTGTGTATGTGTGTGTGTGTGTAGTTAGTGCACATGCGCACCAATGTATCTTTTTAGTTTTGTTGCTATTCTTGTGTTCTTTAGAGAGAGAGAAGAGGAGTTTTAGTGAAGCAGGCGGGCGGGTGTCTGCCTCCGGCAACCGCCCTGCACAGCCATGCTTTCCACCTTATGGCTTCCAAGGACCCTTTTGCCAGTTACCTAGCTCATAGACCTGCGTGAAGGGGTCTGGGGACCCAGCCTGGTGTGTGAAGGGTCTGGTGACCCAGCCTGGCATGTGAAGGGTTTGTGACCCAGTCTGTGAATGGGCTTGAGGGGTCTGGGAGTTCCAGACCCAGCCCTAGCTCAACCATCGGCCCAGTTGGGGCAGGATTACCAGCAGGTAAAAGAGCCACAACAACTAGTGTGGTCACCTAGCTTTACAATTGGTGTCACAAACAGGATTAAGAGCTAGACAATTGGTGCTGTGAGCAGGATTCAAGACATTAGCCTTGCAGTAGCCCTAGTCGTAACCAGACAGGCACTTTTTCTAATTGTCCCAAACGTGCCATATGGGCTAAGAGTGGGGAGGGGCTGAATGGAGAATGTTTTATTTTTTCTTCTAATTTGGTCACCAGTAGGACCTCAATTTGTTTTTAACCCCAATAAAATTCCCATCACTTTGTCTTCTGCAGTGCTCTCTGAAGATGAAGCTGGAAACTCCCTCCCTTCCAAAGGAGTAGGAGCTACCTGCAGCAAAGGGACCCCCAAATTTGAAGAAGTGGAGCATTAGGGCCTGAAAAAGAGTGAAGTCTCCGACCTTGAACCCCCGCCCTGTGGCTGTGCCCCTCAAGAAGTGCAGGAGCGCAGCTCCACGCCACCATACCGGCCTTTCCTGGAGACGCGCGTTCAGCTGTCAGCCTCTGAGTCACATGCCCCAGGTCTTTTCGCTCAGCTTGTCAACTCCCATTACCTGAGCTCTGGTGGGGAAGAGCATCTGGGGAGAGTGTCTGTAGGCCCAGAGGGTGAATTTAGATTGGATTTCAAGGCTGAACTAAGCACTCGTTCAGTCGAGCTCCGGGAGTGTGGGCAGTGCAGGGGCCCTGGGTGCAATGAGCGCGTGCTGAGCTGTGCCCACAGGCCCAGGTACTGCACCACACCCTTGATGACTCAGCTGGGTGGCCACTCCACTGAGGGCTTGCAGCCAGGAGCCAGCTGAGTGGGCTCAACGTGGGTCCTGCCCTCAGCTGGAAGACGCTGCTGGAGGCATGAGGGGAACTGCTAAGCAGAGGCTGCTGATCTGTCGAGATTAGCCTCTTGGGGAGCCAGCGTCATCTCCCACTCTGGATGCGACGAAAAGTCTTCATGCTTCTGTTCAAGACTCCAGTGGCTTTCTCTTCTCAGCAAGCTAGGGCCAAGCTGGATTATGAAGCATAATCACAGGAAATTGTGCTTCAAAGCTATGCTCTTCTATGTTGTGGTTAAGGCCTCAGGACAAGGGCTCTGATGGACCTGGGTTCCAATGCTTGCTGGCTTCACCACATACCAGCTGCTTACTTGATCTCCCTGCACCTCAGTTCCTGCCTCTGTAAAATGGGGATGGCAAGAATAGCTATTTGGAGTGGTCTTTGAAAATTAAGTGAGAAAAAGTGTTCAGAGCACTTAGCACAGGGCACAGCAGGCTGTAAGTGATCATGTAGTGATAGTGATGTGTTTATTTTGACTAAATAAGTGACACATATCTATAATCTCTTTCTCTAAAGTCTCAGCTACTCCAAGTGTGGTCCCTGGACCAGAAGCATGGGCATGATCTAGAAGCCTGTCAGAAACCTAGAACCTTGGGCTTTCCTCCAGACCCCGTGAATCAGAATCTGCCTTTTAACAGGACACCCAGCTGATTTGTATGCACATTGAAGTTTGAGAAGAATTGGTCTAGAACATTCCAATGACTCCAACCTATTACAATCAATAATCAGTTGGTTCCTTAGGAGTCAGTAGGAGCCTGTACTTGTGAGGTGTGTTCATGCACCCCAACTCTCCGGTCAATGGCTACAGTATTTTCTCCTGGGCCCATCCCTCCAGCACCACAGCATCTGTTTAGAGCTTTGTCTCCTTCTTCCTCCCCTGGATGTCCTTAGGAGAAAGTATTGAGGAGTAGAGAAATGGTCAGATGGTGCAGATGGAAGGAAGGAGAAGAGGGGGAGCTAGAAGCCTGGATGATCCAAAGCCTGGGTTATCAGGCTTCCCGAAGCCTCCAGGTGTACCTTCCATCCCTGTGATATTAATGGGAACCAGCAGGGTGAGGCCCAGAGAGTCTGAGATCCAGATTTGATTTGTTTTTGCATTGCATGGAGGTGCAGCCTTAGGGATCCTAAACTCTGAACCCCTTTCACAGGCTCCGAAGGATTCTGTGGTGAGCCAAGGCTGACACCATTCGTTCAACAAATATCTACTATGGTAGGTAAGACCCAGATTCCTGATCCCCAGGTTGTGTTCTTGCTCTGCTGTTAGTTAAACCATCACCCTCCAGGTGAAGTGAGGGGTAGTTGGTAGTGGGATCCTTGGTGAACAGCCAGGCTCCCCCTTCAAGCTGGGGCTCTTATTGCCCCAGCTTCTGGAAGTGTTGGCTGCTGAGAGCTCCCAGTTTAGTACCTCTCTGGGATTAAAGCTCTTGGTCAGTTTCACAACCCCACTCTGGGGCAGCCCCAGCTAGTGTCTGCTGGATGGGGAGGGGACATCGGCTTCAAGGCAGAACAGTTCTGAAGGGCCGGAATTGACAGTATGACGGAGCAAGCCCTCTGCTGTAACTGCATGACGGTTCAACCTCTCTATCCCCGCTCTTGCTTCTGTCACCCATCATGGGTATAGTTCCTGACTGAGTGCACTCCCCAAGAAACATTTCCCAACAAATCTCAGTCAGGCTCTGTCTCCAGGGAATAGACATACGGCAATGATTATTATTTTTTTTTTCTTTTCTAAGTTCCGCCTGTGCCTATGAGCCTCTGGCTATGGCAGCAAATTACAGGTAATTTGCTCAAATTGATCTATTTGCATTTTTGGAAAAAAATTTCTCAAAGCCTTTTAAAGAGCTGCTAGAGGGGAGAGGTGCCCAGATGTGTTTACTTACTTTTTAAAAAAATTATAAAAACAATTTCAATGTATGATAAAAATGTAAATACACTGTCGTTTTAAAAGAGGTGAACAATGCAGAATGCACACTGAAACTTAGAAGATCCCTTCAACCTGGGTCCTTTCTCTAATCTCCTCCTTCCTCAGAGAGAACCGCTGTTTGCATGTATCCTTCCAGATAAACATTTTGTTATGCATGTGCACACATGCAAGTGTGCACACATGTAAGTGTGTGTAAACATAATTTTTAATATAAATGAGACCAAATTATTTAAGACATTTACTTACTAAAGTTTTGAAGCTTGAAGATCTTTTTTATCAGTAAATATAGATCTACCTAATGCTTTTTAATGGCTATATAATATTCTACAGCATGAATATAGCATTTAGCCTGTCCCTGGGCTTGAGATTTCTTGTGCTTGCCTATCTCCAGTTCTTCTCTCCTCTAGGAACATGAGAGAATTATACTTACTGTTTCACTGTGGTTATTTGGAGTTACATGACTAGCTCTGGCCAGTGGGTTGAGAGTAAAAATGACCCAATATCACTTTTGGGTGGAAGTATTAATTGTAGCTCTCTATCCCTGCCACAGTAATATCCCCTGCCTCCTGCTGAGACTGTGAAGCCACAAGCTCAAGACAGCCTGGAATGCTGACTCTCAACATGAATAAAAGTTGCCTTAGGGGTTGGCTGGATGCAGCGTAAACCTTGTAGGGAGGACTTACCCTCTGCTGTGTTAAGCCACTGATTTTTTTTTTATCCACAGCATAACCTAGTATATTACAACTAATGCACTCCCTGTTGGACATTTATGTTATTCCTAAATTTTTACTATTAAAAAATGCTGTAGTATACAACTCTGAGTCCAGGGTGGGCACTTGTATAGAATAGATACCCAGAAGAAGAGGCAAATGATATTCACATTTAATTTTGAAAGAAACATCAAATTGTCCTTCATAGTCCTTACCAACTTATATATCCATCAATAGCATCTACCCCTTCCTTGGATATAGTCTTTTTTTTCTAATTTGAGAGAGAAAAGTGGTATGTTGTGAGGTTGTTGCCCAGGAAAGGAACCAAACATTTGATTAAAAATTTTAACAGAGTCTTTATTAGCTGGCCGGCGACTGCCTCCCCTAGGTATTTTGGGAGAGCAGCAACTAGCCTTGGTCTGGTGGAATTTATAAAGGCAAAAACCACATCCTGTTGGCACAGGGGTTTGTCCAGGTGCACAAAGCAAGCTAGGTAGCTAGGTTACAGAAGCCAAAAGTGAGCAATTAAAGCAATCAAGCATAAAAATTTTCATTGTGTGTGGTTCTTGTTCCTATGTAACAGTTCACTGTTTATGGTTCCTGTTTCTATGCAACTGTCTTTGTTTCTATGAGAAGGTCAATGGTTTCTCATGCGTGGTTCTTGTTCCTATGTAACAGTTCACTGTGTATGGTTCCTGTTTCTATGCAACTGTCTTTGTTTCTATGAGAAGGTCAATGGTTTCTCATGCAGAGGGGGTAGTCTGACAATGAGAATGGAGCACCTACCCAAGATGGCATTGGTATTGCTCAAGATTCTCTGCTACAGTATTTTGTTGTTGTTTTGTGGTTCCCTGATTATTAGAATTTAAACAATTTTTTTGTATTCTCATTGGCCATTTGTATTCCATATTTTTTTCAATTTACTTTCTAAGTTAAAACAAATTTTAAAAGATCTCTGAATGTCTTAAAGAAAAGCTTTAGATTCTTTGTAATCAAAGATATCTTCCCCTCTTGATTTCCCAAAGATGTCCCTGTGTTCATTTATATTTTCATAAATATTCATTCATTCATTCTTTACAAATACTTATTGAATAGCTGCTATGTGCCAAGCATTGGGAATACACAGCTGAGCAAAACAGGCAGAGTCCCTGTACTCATGAAGATTTAGGTCTATCAAGGAAAAGTGACATTGAACAAGTTTATTTTTTTCTCTGGCCTCATTAACAGGGAGTAAAGCAGTAGAGGAACCCTATGGCATTCATAGAATGGAAGCAATACAAGTAGGAAGGGGGTTTAGCAGCAGCAACAACACTTTCTGAGCCTCAGAGTAGGCCCTTGGAGTCACGGATTAATAGACTATCAGAACCCCATACCATAGATGAAGAAACTGAGGCCCACAGAAGCAAAATGACTTGCCCAAGTTCTCCTGACCTAATCTAATGGTCTGTCCACTCTCTCAAATTGCCTGCCTGGGAGGCCCTTGCAGTTGTAGCAAATTCTCATAAGCCCTTCCAGGTGGAAGGAGATGGAAAAGCGAGCACCTGTCCTGGGAGGTTTAAAAGATATAGTCTCTCACCTCAATGGGCTTACAGCCTAGCTATGACAAATTTATTTCTAGAATACTATTTGTGTCATTTGGTTAAAAGCTTGTTTTCCAAGAGACTAAAGGAAAATCGGCTTATGCTAGACTTCCATTCAACTTATGTAAACGTTTGAATTTTTCATTAGGATGAACCTTTTCAAAAGGAAGTTGAAACTCTCCTGATAGAAAGCTGTCACTAAATTTTAAAAAGTGGGATGTGCTTCTCAGTATTGATTACTAATCCTGACATTTCACTTGCTTTCTTGGGAATAAAAAATTCCAGTGCATTTTTTACATCAGAAAACTCCCTGCTGTGCCAATTATCAGTCTTTGCAGAAGCGTTTTAATGACTCTGGGAATATTAGCAGAAAAGTCAGGCAAAGAATATTAGGCCCATCAGCCATACCCCTTAAGCCTCAGTTTTCTCAAAAGTAAAATGGGGATAATAATACGACCTCATAAGGTTGCTGGGAGGATTAAATATAATAATACACACAAATAGTTATGCATGTCTCAGAGCAAGTGATCAATAAGTGTAAGCTATTATCACATCGTTATTCTATTAAATACCATGCTTCTATTCCTTGTTTATCAACCGCCTGGACACCTGAGCAGCCATACCTGAGGAAGCAGAACCATGAACCACAGCCATCTGCCTGTGTTTTGAATATTTTAAAAACCAATGAACCCTGAAGACTAAATGAGGCATCAGTTCTTGCGTGTGATCATGGAACATCATTCATTGTGTCCCATGCTGGACACAGATCACACGCCTATGCTTTCAGGTGTTATGCTCCATTGAGACCTCAGCCATTCCTTGCTTTGGAGGCTCCTACCACCCCCCCACCCCCCCTTTCTGCCCATCCTCAACTTCCCTTTGCTTCTCATTTATTTTAAACCCTGAATTTTCTGTGTTTTTATTTAGGCTGGCTCACCTGTCCTACTCTGTGAAGAAGCACAGATTCACAAAGCTAACCTTTTTTAAAAGTCCTTGCGTGTCAAAGCATAAACATCCTAACTCATGCACAGGCTTTGGGGATGAATGTGGAAAGGGGGTCAGGAGACCGGGTTTTATTACTCTCTCTACTGCCATCTCATACTGGTTTTCATTTGGGCTTCAGTTCTCTCCTCTAGAAATGGGGCAGGCAGGCTTAGCAAAGGAAATCTGTTCCAGGTCAGCCTCATAAGGCAGTTGAGGGAATGAATGAGATTATGTCAGAGAAAGGCACTCTCTAAACATAGGCATGATTATGTGTCACTTGAAGAAGAGGAAGAGCCCAGTCCTCTCTCAGGCACCCTCCACCTGTCACTGTAATTGCAGAGACACTTTAATAATGGAGGCAGAGCACTCACTGGTCAGAAGGTGCAGGGCACAGGTGCAGGATTCTGTTCGAGGACCCCTGCAAGCTTTAATAACAGCCTGGGGGCAGGGAGCGAAGCAGAAACCAGAAAATTCTTCCCTAGGTTTTAAGGACTCCCTCTTTCTGCCCCCATCCCCATCCCCATCCCCCAGAGGTGAGAATTCTGAACAGGCCTCTGGCCAGCAACACTCAAGGGATTGGGTGCAAATAAATACTAATGAAATTTTCTTCGTTTACAAGCCCAGATTCCCCAGAAGGGATGTGGCCATGCTTTTGCCTGTGTTAAAATGTTTACTGACACCTGAAGCGATTATGGATTAAGGAGTGTCCCTAATGTATTGGAAAGTATGAAGAGTCGGGGGAGGGGGGTGAGTGCTTTTTAGACTGTTCTTTCCTGTCACTCCCAGGTGAGGTTGCATCAGGTAGGCCCAGTCGGCTGGTGTTGCTGGGAGACAGACTTGAGAGGAGTTGAAGGGGATGGGGGGTAAGTGTCATTAAAATAATGTGCTTCACATAAGGAAGAGCAGCCAAGCCAGCGATCAGGTAAGCCTCAAGGTCCTGAAGGAGTTGCTTGGAAGAGGGGTCTAAGGCCAGTTGTCAGGGAAGGGATGAAGTCATAGGATCCTTGGGGAAGAGAATCCAGGAAGACACACACATTACCTGGTCCACAGCCTCTTCAGCCTTTCTTTCCTGAAGACTAGGGCTTTGACTTCCACCTGCAGACCCAGCCCCACTCTGGGCCTCCCACATCAAAACCCTCATGTCTTTGGAGTTAAATAGAATTGGGTTTATTTATTCATTTTTTATTTAATTCAATTTTATTTGTATTTATTTTCGTAGGGTACAGTGTG
The DNA here is from genome assembly GCF_000696425.1 of Galeopterus variegatus. Lineage (NCBI taxonomy): Eukaryota > Metazoa > Chordata > Mammalia > Dermoptera > Cynocephalidae > Galeopterus > Galeopterus variegatus. The sequence goes on from NW_007726838.1 coordinate 25,315, forward strand.
CTGTTTTAGTACAAGCATATCCTGCACAATGATTCAGTTAGGGTAGACAGCATAGTTTTGTCCCCGTTAGTTCATCCTTAATCTTCCCCCCACCCCCACTCCTCCCAGCCTCTGGTAACCATTATTCTACTCTCTCCTTTTAAAAAAAAATATACAAAGATTATCATCATTATTGCAAAAAGAACTCTTAAAAATAAATTAGAAAAATCTAAGCAGAAATTTGGTGAAGGACATAGGCAGGTAAGTCACACACCCCAAAGAAACACACGTGGTTAATAAGTACATTCTAGGATACGGTTGCGGCTGGGGGTGGGGTGGGCCTGGCCCTGTCGCAGGATCCTGGGCATTGGCTGGTTCCATTATTGGCCTAGATGTGCAGCAGGGGCGGGGCTAAGGCCCACGGCCCCCATCTCAGGACTCCCGGGGAGGGGATTGGGCTGGCTCTGTTGCTGGCCTAGATTTGTGGCGGTGGGGGCAGGGCTGAGGCCCACATCCACATCTAATAGAATTGGATTTAGATCCCAATTCTGCTTCTTGGATAAATATTTACATTCTCTAAGCTTCAGCATCTTCATCTATCAAGTGAGGATAATAATATCTGCCCTCCAGAGTGGCTGGGAGGATGATCGCTGTCACAAGTAAGATTTCCATAAATGAGGATTAACAGTAGGAGGATAGTTGTAGAATTTTATGAGATTTAGTCTTACTGAGATAGGTGGAGCTCAGTTTCCCTGGGTTTGAGGGACGGGCTTCTCCCCTGGGTCTTGGACCACTCTCCTGGGACGTAGACCCTGCCTCTGAGTCCTGAGCTATGTTGGCCTGTGACACCTGTTTTTGGTACCAGCATGTGGAGTTTAAGACCACAGGGGGCAGATTTATGTAATCTCAACGGGTGAGCATGCCGTAAAAGGGACCAGCTGAGCCTGTGCAAGACTAGGTTACATAACTGGGAACCATGCCCTCAGTTAAATATTCATTAGACATCATGAATATGTACCAGATAGCAAAACTATAAAAGTTGAATCCTGGTAGAAGGTGGGGATGTTACTTACCCCGTAGGTCACCTCACACAGGAGAGGTGTGTATGCTTTACTTTTATGTTGAACTTACTTTTACCGGACAGTTGCTCACTCTCTTGAGCCAGCCTACACTTTGTATTAAAAATGGGTATTTCTTATTTTTGTGTTAAACTTGGTGCTGGCCCTGCTCAGTCTCTGGAGCTAGGTCACAGTTTGCCTGTGAGGTCTGTATCTCTTATACATTATATTGTTTGTTTTCACTTTCTTTTTTTTTTTTTCTTTTTTTTTTTTTTTTTTCCTTTTTGTCTTTTTTCGTGTCTGGCAACGGATCG
>NW_007726838.1:27611-29086 GCF_000696425.1 Galeopterus variegatus
TGTTTTTACTTTCTTTTTTTTTTTTTTCCTTTTTGTCTTTTTTCGTGTCCGGCAACGGATCGCAACCCTCAGTGTCGCGCCCATACCGGACCGGGACCGGCAATGGGATCGCAACCCTCGGTGTTGCGCCTGCACCTCGCTCAGCCAGTGAGTGGGAACCGGTCCGTATGTGGGATCTGAACCCTCGGTGGAGCGCCACCGTGCTCTCAAGCGGCGCACTGTAGCAGTGCGCCACCGGGCCGGCCCCTGTTTTCACTTTCTACTGTGACTCTGCTCTTGAACTATTTTCTGTGGCAGAGTCAAGAACCTGGTAAGGTATAGGGTGGGTTGAGGCTGCCACTGGGCCTCCCCAGACCCTCCCCTCCGGCGTTGTTACCTACAAGATCACTGTGTTCTTTGAGGTGTCTGAGTACCTGCCTTGGTAACCTGCCTAGTGCCCCAGAAAGGCAGTGGGGTTCTATCTCTGCTCCCTGCTCGCAGCCGATGTTTCCAGTGTGGGTCGCCTCCTGCCTGCAGGCGTCTCTGTGGAGCCTCTGTCTCTGTGTTCACTGAGCTTCTGCCTGTCATTCATCCACTCAATAAATACAGACTGTAGCCAAAATTCCAGTGGGAGGAGACACAATAAATAAAATAAACACATAGAATATATAGTATGTTAGATAATTCTCTAAGGGGCAGGGAAGTGTCAGGGTGGCTGTACAATTTTAGAGAAAATGGCCTAGCAAGGCTTCAGTGACAATGTGACTTTGGATAAAGACCGTAGCCAGGGGATGATTTCTCTGATAGTACCTGCAGGCTCTATGATTGCCCACTGTTTCCCGATGAGCATCTGGTCACGCACTTCCAGTCACGCCTAGTCACGCACTTCCAGTCACGCCATTTACTCTGCCTGAGAGCCTGGCCTCAGGTCCAAGACAGACAATGAATCAACAGTGTCACACAAAAGCCAATAAGGGAGGCTGAGAACCACACCAGAAAGGACTTTCAGCAGGGGGAGGGAAGGAGGGGAAGACACTGAGATTCATGGATGTGGAAGGGCACGCGGACCAAAAGTTGGGTGACAGCAGGACCCGCCTAGTAGCCAGGTTCATAGCTGAGATCTTCGGTACTCAGTGTGTGGTCTGCTCAGCATCATCGGCATTGCAGCTTGTTAGAAAGTCTGAACTTCAGGCCCCAGCCCGGATCTACCGAAACAGACCCTAATTTTAACAAGACTCTACATTTTTTTTTTTGATGCATAAATATGTTTTTACATTAAAAAATTTTTTTAATTTTAACTTCTCAATATACATTGTAGTTGATTTTCATGTCCCTTTACCCATTTCTCTTTCTTCCTCCCTCTCTCCGCCCCCACCACCACATCATATCTGTTCACTTGTCTTAAGTTCAAGGAATTGTTGTGATTGTTGTGTCTTCTTCCTCCCCACCCTTTGTTTGTCTGTCTGTCTGTATATTTATTTATTTATTTATTTATT
>NW_007726838.1:29133-31708 GCF_000696425.1 Galeopterus variegatus
GCCCCAGCCCGGATCTACCGAAACAGACCCTAATTTTAACAAGACTCTACATTTTTTTTTTTGATGCATAAATATGTTTTTACATTAAAAAATTTTTTTAATTTTAACTTCTCAATATACATTGTAGTTGATTTTCATGTCCCTTTACCCATTTCTCTTTCTTCCTCCCTCTCTCCGCCCCCATTTTTATTTTAACTTCTCAATATACATTGTAGTTGATTTTCATGTCCCTTTACCCATTTCTCTTTCTTCCTCCCTCTCTCCGCCCCCGCCACCACATCATATCTGTTCACTTGTCTTAAGTTCAAGGAATTGTTGTGATTGTTGTGTCTTCTTCCTCCCCACCCTTTGTTTGTCTGTCTGTCTGTATATTTATTTATTTATTTATTTATAGCTCCCACAAATAAATGAGAACGTGGTATTTCTCTTTCTGTGCCTGACTTCTTTCATTTAATATAATTTACTCTAAGTCCATCCATGTTGTTGTGAATGGTAGTATTTCACTCTTTTTTATAGCAGAAGACTCTGCTTTTTAATGCAATTTGTATACATAGTAAAGTTCATCTTTGCCTAATAGAGTATGCATGCGTGTCTACCTCATGTGCATAGAATTTATTGTGGGGTTTCCTTTGCTGCACTTGAGGAGAGTTGAGCAGTTGACCATATACTGGTCTGTAAAGCAGGAGAACCCAGCAGAGAGGAGTATTGTAGCTGCACAGTCTTCAGAAAACTAAGTTCCTTCTATGGTTGCTCTGCAGTTCTCAACACTTGGACGCCTTCCTGGGGACAGTGGCTGTCCCAGCTTTCATGGCCACATCCACGTTCCAGCCAGGGAGAGGGTAGGACTGGGGAGGAGGAGGGTATGCTCCACTCCTCACATGCCGTGGGTGATGACCTAGTCCCATGGCCACACACAGCTGCGAGCGAGGATGGGAAGTGGACTCTTCAGCTGGGTGACCAGATTTCCCACTTCTATTACTTTCCCCATAGAGGAAAGGGAGAATGGATTGTGTAGTGATAGCAAGCCACGTCTGCCTCAGCAAGGAAAAAGATCATTGGGACAAGCCACAGGAAGGTGTGGGCTGGAATAAAGACTGAAGTATAGGTACACAGGTAACTTGGATCGAGGTCCCATCCATCAGATCTAAACCTCAACCAGAAGATAGTCCCTAGGCCAGTTCTGAGTGTCTGAGAAGCTCTTATCCCAACTACACTCAGGTAGTCCTCACTGGTGAAGTTATACAGGGCTATGGCCAGCATCCCTTCTGCATGATCCATGCCCGTGCCATACAAGTTGTTATGCATTTGTAATATCCCCTTTGCTCTCATCTCCTGAGTCTCCATAAGGCTACAATGGGATTTTCTCTTACTCTCATCACCTAACTCTCCTGAGAAACTGAACAGATGTACTTGGTGAAAAATTATTATCCATAGCATGTTTCAGGGCAACTTTTCTCCTCATACTGAATTTTACTTTAACTTTAATTTTTAATTTTTATTTTTATTGTAATGTAGTTGATTGTACATATCTGTGAGGTACATAGTTAAATATCAATACCTGTGTTCAACATGTGATGCTCAAATCAGGATGATTAGTATATTCAATAATATAGAATGTCATTGCTTTTCATGGCTCTTTACCAATTCATTTAATTTATGTGTACAAAGATACAAATTGTCCCAGTATATTCCCTTCACTTTCTCCTTCAAGCCCTGCTTTCTGCTCATTTACTTTTAGGGAACTGCAGTTGCTGAGGAAAGGGGGTGTATGGACTGGGGAAGAAATTGTCAGTCTGGCTTCCTCGAAAAGTAGCGTTCAAGTAGAAGGCAGATAGCTATCATACTTTCTGCTGAGGATATGGCTTGTGTTTCTGGATTGGGGATAATGGGGTACTAAGGGTGGGATAGGGATTGTTGGCACGTGTTTTCCACAAAATAGTTGCTGTGTTTGGTACATGGTCCAACCTACTGGTCAACTAGACTATGATATAAATGGTGACCCCGGTGTTTGTACAAGATGCGGACTGTGTTCCACAGTCACCCTCCCTCTGCTTCAAGGGGTGTTCTACTGATTGTTTGTCAACCCAGTTCCATCGGTCTTGTAGATAGTAGGGATTTTGTTTAGATTCTTGCAATAGATTAAACACCAATTCTAATTTTTTAAGCTGCGAGATTCCAACTTTTCCTGCTTCTTCATATATGTTTTATTTGAGTTTAGGAAAGACTATGTCTTTATCAAGAAATTGATCCAAAATATTTTTTTAAAATTATATATTTTAAACCATGGTTTTTCACTCCTTTTAGATAAGAATGAGATCAGAGCCATCATGTAAGTTTGTGTAGGCCACAATAGTCTGGCCATATGCAGCAGTAACGTTAAAGACAAGAAGTCTACTCTGCTAACAAGAATTTTATGATTGTCATTGACATCATACAATCTTCTGGGTGAGGGGCTTGAGTTTTTGTTTTAAAGGGATACTTTTTATTGTGGTAAAATATACATAAAATGTTATGATTTTAGCCATTTTTACATGAACAATTCAGTGATATTATGTACTTTCACGATGTTGTGTAA
>NW_007726838.1:32018-33664 GCF_000696425.1 Galeopterus variegatus
GATTTTAGCCATTTTTACATGAACAATTCAGTGATATTATGTACTTTCACGATGTTGTGTAACCATCATCACTATCTATACTCTAAACTTTATCATCACCAACATAAAATCTGTATCATTAAACAATAATTTCCCATCCCCCTGTCCCTACCCTAGTAATCTCCAATCTACTTTCTGTCTCTATGGAATTGCCTATTCTGGACACCTCATATACGTGGAATCACAAGGTATATGTCCTCCTATGTCTAACTTATTGCATTCAGCATAATAGTCCACCATGTGGTAGCACATATCATGTTGTAGCATATATCAAAATTTTATTTTGTTTATGACTGCATACTGTTCCGCTGTATGTATATATCATATTTTGTTATCCATTCACCTGTTCATGGACACTTAGGTTGTTTCCACCTTTTAGCTATTGTGAATAATGCTGCTATGAATACTGTTATCTGTTTAAGTCCCTGCTTTCAATTTTTGTATATATATCTAAGAGTGGAATTGCTGGGTCATATGGCAATTCTATGTTTAAGTTTTTGAAAAACCACCAAACTGTTTTCCACAGCAGCTGTACCATTACACATTTCTACCAGCAATGCACAAGTTCCAAATTCACCTGCTCATCAACACTTGTTATTTTCTAAAAATAATTATAACCATCATAGTAGGTGTGAAGTGGTATCTCATTATGGTGGGACTGGAGTTTTGTTCAAACTGTTGTCAAAGTCTTAGGACCAGTGTAACAACTTCTAGCAGATTAGGGAAATTCTCATGGCTCCAGCTCCTGGGCAAAGCAAAGCACACACGCAGGAGACAGAATGTCCACGAGCAAGTTTTAAAGTGTCTGAAGATAGGTGAATGGTGCATGGATGGGGAATGCTGGTGGTGTGTATCCTGTGGGCTAACCAGCCCAAGATACATTTTCTGGCCACATACAGTGGCAGCTTATCTGATGAAATGGGGCAGCCCCTAACAAACCAGCTAAAAGCTGTCCCAGCTTCATGCCCCATCCCCTTGCTCAATTTCACAACTATATCATGGAAGTTGTCAGAATCAAAAAGGAGTCATGTGTTAAAAACCCTGACAACTAGAGCCAGGCAAGTCCATGAAGGGAGGATTCTCACACATAAATAAATTCTTGATAACAGGAACTATCACAAAGGACTCTGCAAAACCACACCTTGCACAGAGGCCATCATAACCTTACACAAAAACTATTTCTGCAGGGACATCTGTGCACCAACTGCCTGTCCAACCTCAGATTGGCATTATCCTTGTTATTGATCCTTGTAGCCAGGATTATGATCTCGAAACAGTTATGTAATCCTCCATCATTTTTCCTTTAAAACTTTTTGTTTTCCTTTACCTCCCTGAATACATACATAGTTTGCTATGTTATGTGTATTCCCATTACAATCCCTATTCCTGAATAAGCATTATTTTCTTTTAGAGAGCCTCTCTTTGTTACTTAGGTTGACATTATGCAATGACCCAGACACACGAAAAAGAGTTTCTTGTCTGGGGTCTCTAAGTACAGAAGAGAGAACAGGCTGAGCTGCACCATGAGTTTGCAAACAGCAAAATGCAGACTCAGGGAACGTCTGAGAAGCAGGCCAGACAGCCCAGGTTCTTTGACAGATAAATTA
>NW_007726838.1:34439-36050 GCF_000696425.1 Galeopterus variegatus
TCATGTTTAAAAAAATTGGGAAGACTAAACCCTGGTGTCTTGGTTGATGAAAGCGCAAACATAAGGGAGTGGTTACTATAAAATTAGTGTAGTGATTACTTATGGAGGGTGTAACGGCCTGAATCGTGTCCCCCCAAATTCATATGATGAAGTACCCCAGTACCTCAGAATGTGACTGTATTTGAAGACAGAGTCTTTAAAGAGGTTATTAAGGTTAAATTTGTGTGTCCATGCTCACAGTCCTGTTCTTCTGGAACCCACTAGCTGTAGATAGGTATCTTCTCACTGGAAGATGAAACCTCTAAAATAAATAAATAAATAAATAAAGCCATATAAGGCCTATGAAAAAACATTACCAAAGAAAAATTAAATATTATCCTAAAGACTCAGAATAATAGCAAATCTTTGAAAATGATTTAATACAGGAATCAAAGGAATATTTTAGAAATTCTTTGAGTGTCCTCATCAAGATGCAAAGGAACTCTATAAAACAAGAGCAGAAAAGCAGACTGAAGAACAAACAGGCTAAGATAGCAAGTGACAACCGAAGTATTAAACAGGAAGAGCTCATGGAAAATAATGATAAAGCAACTTTATTTCAGTTTCACACTGTCATTTTCCCTTGTTTTATTGTTTAATGTCACACATTTTAAGCACATATAAAAGTTGAACAGTCTAATGGACTTTCACGTTGCCATCACTCAGCTGTAACAATTTTCAGCTCATGACCAATCTGGTTTCATCTAAACTGTCAGGCACACTCCTACCTCCTGGGCTGCTATTTTGGCCTCTCCCTCTCTTGCATTTCTCCTATCTAGAAATATATCAAGAATCTACCCACTTCTCTCCAAACCCTCTACCCCCACCCTAATCCAAGCCACACCCCTCTTTGCCTGGATGATCTTTGCTTCCAACTAGTCTTTATTTCCATTTGTGTTTTCAACCCTTTTATTATAAAACAAAACACAGACACAGAAAACCACACAAAACAATGTAGTGATTAGGATTTATTATAAGACAAACACCCTTGTGACAACCAATGAGAACAAGATATTGAACTTTGTCAGCTGCCCTAATGTGCCCCAACTGTACCTCATCCAATCTCCACCTCCATCTCCCTCTGAATTAGTTTGCGAGGGCTGTTGTAACAAAATACCATAGACTGGGTGGCTTAAACAACAGAAATTATTTCTTACAGTTCTGGAGGCTGGAAGTCCAAGACGAGGGTGTTGGTGGGTGTGGTTTCTTCTGAAGCCACTCTTTTTGGCTTGAAGATGATCATCTTCTTTCTGTGTCCTCACATGGTCATCCCTTTGTCTTGTCTGTGTCATAATCTCCTCTTCTTATAAGGACACCAGTCACATTGGATTAGAGCCCACATTAATGACCTCATTTAACCTTAATAACCTCTTTAAAGACCCTGTCTTCAAATACAGTCACATTCTGAGGTAGTGGGGTACTTCATCGTATGAATTTGGGGGGACACAATTCAGCCCGTTACACCCTCTATAAGTAATCACTACCCTCATTTTGTAGTAACCACTCCCTTGTGTTTGCGCTTTCATCAACCAAGACACCAGGGTTTAGTCTTCCCAATTTTTTTAAACATGA
>NW_007726838.1:36409-50786 GCF_000696425.1 Galeopterus variegatus
TTGGATTAGAGCCCACATTAATGACCTCATTTAACCTTAATAACCTCTTTAAAGACTCTGTCTTCAAATACAGTCACATTCTGAGGTACTGGGGTACTTCATCATATGAATTTGGGGGGACACGATTCAGGCCGTTACACCCTCTATAAGTAATCACTACCCTCATTTTGTAGTAACCACTCCCTTGTGTTTGTGCTTTCATCAACCAAGACACCAGGGTTTAGTCTTCCCAATTTTTTTAAACATGAAATGTCATTAAGTCTCTTTGAATCTACAGGCTTCCTTTCCATTACTTTCTTTTCCTTATAATTTATCTGTCAAAGAACCTGGGCTGTCTGGCCTGCTTCTCAGACGTTCCCTGAGTCTGAGGTTTGCTGATTGCAAACTCATGGTGCAGCTCAGCCTGTTCTTCTCTCTTCTGTATTTCCCAGAGATCAGCAGCTGGATCCAGAGGTTTGAGCAGACGAGTCCGATCTCTTTGGCATGACTATAAGAAGTGGTGTATCCTTTCATCAGGATGCACAGCATGTCTCATTTTTGCTCTACCTATTTTGACATTAGCAGTTGTTGATGCTAAGTGCCTAAATCCGTGAATTTGTTCAGAGTTGCTATAGGTGATAGTCTAGATCTATCATTTTGTTTTCATTTATTAACTGGAATAATTTTATGAGAATCTCTCATCTCCTTTTTGGTTGCCAAAATAAGTTCACATAAAAAAGGCAAGATAAATGCTTAAATCTTTCGTTTTATTTACCCGGTCTTCAATGCAATGAATCATCTTCAGATGACCAATTTGTTTTTTTAATTTAAACATCATTATAAACACATGTATTTAAACATATTTTTGGTGGTTAGAGCACAGCCTTATAACACCAAGGTCACAGGTTCAGCTCCCCATACTGGCCAGCAACTAATAAAACACACACACACACACACACACACACACACACACACAAATATTTGTCGGCTTTTAATCCAATGCAATTCTTATCCTATTGAAGCTCATATTATCCCTTCTTAGGCCAGTGGGTGTCTCTTTAAATTGGTTTCTGAATATTGTTGACATGACCCCAGTAGTCTGTGACAGCTTCTTCACTATCACGTATGACAAGTTGCTGTAGGCTGATCTTGTACATTTCCTGGCCCAGACCTAGTACCAACATCTTGCCAAGAAATTCTGGTTTTTCTTAGTGGGAAATGGAATTTCAAGATGCGAGATTGGGTGCTAGGAGTGCTCATCAATACTGGCTTGTTTCCATAGCATTTTAGTTGACAAATAAGGCTTCATCTGTTTATACTAATGTTACCGAGCAATGGGCTCATTGCCTGATGTGCACAGAAAGCCAAACCCTGTGCCACCGGCTTTTGTGAGAAGAAAGAGCTTTCTTGCAGTCGACCAGCAAGGAGACAGGAGGCAAGCTCAGACCTGTCTCCCCATCCAAGATTGGGTCAAACTTTTATGGGTTAGGTAAACATGTTGTAATGCAGAAGTGCTGGCAGGTAGACAAGTTGGTATGTGGAAGTGCTGGCAGTGCTGGCAGGAAGTGATTGGGTGGGCTTTAATTTTGGCCATTTATGGTAAGGTATTAAATGGTGGGTTTCAGCACCAGAACTGCCTGGACAACAGACCCCCTAGCTTCTAAAAGGGCTCTGGCATTTCAGGTTCCAGTCATGTTCTGGTCTCCTTGTTTCCATGGGGAGGAATGTTGGTTCTGTGGGTAAGAATATTGGTTCTGGGTGTTATTTGGAGGTCAAGGCTTTTTTTTTTACAGTGTATACGTGGGCTGCATGACTTGCAAATTTTGGCTCTGCTCCATCTGCAAGAAAGCTTAAGCAATGGTCAAACAGTAGATCCAGTCAGGCTGGCCACACAGTTGCACTAATATATTTATACCAATTTAGGACTCAGAGTTTCAATTAAGCTCTTCTATGTTACATCTGCATCTTTTTCTTTCACTTTAATAGTCTTGTGTTGGTTCTCAAGGACACAGGGAATGTAAGAATAAGAATATCCCACAGTTACTCCTTGGTTTAATCCCACATTACACGTGACCATTTCAGAATAACAATAGGAACACCACCGCCACTAACAATGATTACTGAAAGCAGTTAAATATTTTTGCCTCTGCTATCCCCATTGTCCCCCATTTCTATGACTGTCAGATTAATTTATCGGATTAGATTTACTGAAGTATAATATAAATATTATAGACTCCACCCACTTAAGCTTCAGTGAGTTTGGACAAACGTACACAGTATACAATATCATATTGCATATGGGCACCACAGTATATATAGTACCACAAATGTATACATAGACAAGAGGTCTTCAAAAAGTTCATGGAAGGATTTGTATTATCTTTTAATACAAATTTTCTATGAAGTTTTTGAAATGCCCACATATACAGCAGCACAGGCGAGTTATAGAATATATCTAGCACCCAAAAAACTCTCCTCATACTTCATTGTAGTCAGTAATTCCCTTCCCCTCACTCTTGGCCCCTAACAGTCACTGATCTGCTTTATGTCACTATCGTGTTCCTCTTGTAGAATTTTATGTCAATATCATCATAGTTATAGCCTTTTGTGCCTGACTCCTTTCGCTTCGCATGATGCTTTTGACACTCACCCGTGTTGTTGTGTGCATCAGTTTATCCATTTTTATTGCTGAGTAGTATTTTGTTGTGTGGACATATCACAATTTATTTTCTAGTCATCTGATGATTGACATTTAGGTTATTTTCAGTTTGAACTATTAGGAATGAAGCTGCTACAATCTTTTGCATACAAATTTCTCTGTGACATGTGTTTTAATTTCTCTTAGGTCAATACCTAGAAGAGGAACTGCTGGGTCTTTTGGTAAGCATATGTTTTACTGTATAAGAAAATGATCATTTTCTTCATAAAGTGGCTGTACTGTCTTGCATTCTGAGCAGTAACGAATGAGAGTTCCTGTTGCTCCCCATCCTTGCTGACATTCATTATTGTCAGCCTTAATTTTAGCCGTTCTCACGGATGTGTAGTGGTATCTCATTGAGATTTTAAGTTTCACTTTTCTAATGATTAATGATGTTGAGTATATTCATGTATTTATTTGCTGTATATATGATACCTATCTTCCTTAGTGAAGTGTTTGTTTAAATTTTTGCTCATTTTTGTCTTCTTGTAATTGAGTTGTAAGAGTTCTTCATATATTTTAGATACTAGTCCTTTATCAGGCATGTTTTACAGACACATTTTTTCAGTCTATGGCTTACATTTCTACTTTCTTAAAGTATCTTTTAAAGAGCAAGTGTTTTTAACTTACCAATTTTTTCTTTTACATTTGTATTTTTTGCCTTCTATATAAGAAATCTATGCCTAACCTAAGGTAATGGTGATTTTGTGATTCTATCATTCCATCTGCTTTTATAAAAAATAACTTTCCTTCATGAGTTATTTATCTTAAAATACAGTTTATATAGGAAAGGCAGTATTAATGCTTGATTCTTTCACTTCATCAACTTTAAGAATATTAACTCTGCTTTCAGATCAGTATATTTTGTACAATCCCAACCTTATATAACAAGCAAAAGAAAAATATCTGGGAGGAATTGCAACAACATGCTGAAGTTGTTTCTTTTGGTAGTGGGAGTTTTGAGGGACTTTTTTTTTTTCCTGCCTGCTCCTCCCCCTTGCCCAAAGGACACATGCTAGATTGTTAGCTATTTCTATATGTGACTGGTGGAACTGTGCATAATTTGCTTTTCTTCCTTCCATTTTTTTCTGTTTTCTAAATTTTCTATAGTAAACCATATTAATAACAAAATGGGGAAATGTATCTATATCTATATATATATCTATATAGTAGACAATTGTCTGTCTATCCATCAATCAAGCCTTTGGTACTCCCTGTCTTCAAATTGCCCTTTTTATAATCAGGAAATCTATAGTGTCAGAATGAAATATTTTGTCTGATGGGTTTCACTCTCACAAAGTTCATACTGGCAAATGGTGGGATTTTGCCATATTAAGGCAAAATTGTAATGTCCAGTGTGCACACAGAGGAAATACCAGGAAAGGTGGAGAACACCTCTCTTGTCCAGGCTTATCCAGGATTCTTTTTTGTGGGGCTATTCCTGCGTTGGAGCTCGACTGTCACCAGATGGATAGAGTAAATGCTGAAATCAGTAACTGCTTGGCTAGGTCTGCTAGGGTTGTTGTAAAAGTGACTACAGACTGGGTGGCTTAAACAGCAGATATCTATTTATTTCTCACAGTTCTGGAGGCTAGAAGTCCAAGGTCAAGGTGGCAGCAGGGTTGGTAACTTCTAAGGCCTCTCTCCTTGGCTTGTAAATGGCTGTCATCTTGTGTGTCTACACATGGTCTTTCCTCTGTGCATCTATGTCCTAATCTGCCCATCTTATAAGGACATCAGACATATTGGATTAGGGCCCACCCTAATGACCTCATTTTAATTTAATGACCTCTATAAAGACCCTGTCTCCAAACACAGTCACATTCTGAGGTACTGGGGGTTATGACTTCAACATATGAATTTGGGGGGACATAATTCTGCCCCTGATACTGCTCATTGCCAATTGTGGTCATGTTTTTTCCTTTGTAGAGATGATGGTGCTGGAGTTGAAAGCAGCTCTTTACTACTAAAGTGCCTCTGCCCAGGTCACCCAAGCTCTCTCAGGAAGTTTTTAACTAAAATGGGCTCAAAATCTCCATCCCCAAATTTCCAGATCACAGCTGGTTTCGGTACTGTAGAGTTGAAGATGACGTCTCTGTCCTTCCATGCGGGTTGCTGCCGCCAGCCCAGTGGTTCTGCTGTAACCTCCCACGATTTCCCTCCAGTAGCCTTGCCTCCTCATTGCGCCCTGAGATTATGGCTTCCTTTTCATTTTCTTGCAGCTGCACTTTCCATAAAGTCCTCGCTCAGGCCCTAATACACCTGGCTTCAGAATAGCATTAATCCTCTTTTGCAAATCATTCCTTTTCCTTGCCTTTCTCTCCATGGCAAGAAAGGCAGAGGCTAAGCAGGCAGATTTCAACAGTGTTGCTCTAGTGGTTACTTTTAAATTCTACTTTTGAATGATGGAGTGGTTCCTCTGCCACCCCAGGCTGAGTGTTATCAACTTTTATTTGCATATAAGAAAACCTGGTGCAATTGTGAAAGAAAATAGGCAAATGAGAACAGGTTTGTTTAGGACTACTGCAGACATGTCTCACATTTACTTTTCCACAAAAGACCAGAATGAAGTTTTTGCTCCTGTTTGCTTGGCTCCTTCTGTTGTAATCAGTCAGAAGGTTATACATTTGGGGAACCTTCTTTAAGAGCGAGAATGCAAAAATAGATTGCTTTTTGCAAACTTTACAAAAACATGTGAGTTTATACATAAATTGCTAGCCAGCCCTGCACCCCCACCCTCGGGGCCTTGGAAGGGGGCTATGCAAGGAAAAGACCTTAAAGCTTATGTTTCATTAACTTCATAGTAAATATGCTGCAATTACAATGAACTACTGAGGTGTTAACTTGTTTGTTTGTCTCTCCCAGCCAGGGGTGAGACCACAGTACTGCATTCATCAAGTATATCCCACATTCCTAGAAGTGCTTTTCTAAGGTAGGCATTCAATAAATATTTGTTCAAAGAAATTAATTGCTAGAGGGGCCAGCCCATGGCTCACTTGGGAGAGTATGGTGCTGATAACACCAAGTCAAGGGTTAAGATCCCCTTACCGGTCATCTTTTTTAAAAAAAAAATTTAAAAAGAAATTAATTGCTGGAAGTCAGGAAGGAAGAATGAATGAATATGGTGACTAGTGTCCCAAATACTGTTATGCTTATACAACATGGAGAAGGCTGAGCGGGTTCAAGGTGGTTAATAAATATCCTTAGGTATCGCATCCGAAGGGAAGACACCTTGAGGATTGGCTTCTCCCCAACTTCCCTCCCATGGCCTCCCGCAACAACTGGGGCCCATTCCTTCACCTAGGGCTTTGCAGATGGCCTCCTAGAGCTCTGGAAGACCTTGGCCTTGGGCCTACAGCTGTGGGGGCATTAGCCAGCTCCAGAGTTGGGTGACCTTTGGAAAGAACTTCAAGGCTTATTCTTTCCTACACACTTGCTGGCAGAAGACACGACAAGTGACCTTTTCCTAAGGACACTCTTCGAGCTGTCACTGGGACAATGCCTACAGTATTGTGGAGAAAAACCTTTCCTTCTGAGCTTAAAGTGCCCCCCTGACATCCTACCATGGAATGCTACCAGGCAGTAGCATCAGCAGCAACAGTGATTGAACAGCAGTGATCTCTGAATAAATTCACAATGAGAACACAACAGCCCTATTTAAGAGAAGGGTCAGCAGCAGACCCCATCTAGGAGCAGGCTGATGCCTCGATGTGCGGCATACAGCATTTGGTTCTTTGCAGGGGCTCCAAACATATCGCTGAAATGCTGACATTGCATTTCCTTTTTTTTTTGGTCTCTCTACCTAAGGCATCTTTACTTTCATGCTTTCAGGATTTGGGCATGTGAGCTAGGGTTAGGACCTTAATCATGACACGATATTAGGCATATTTAGATAAGCCAGGGTTGTAAGAGAAGAAATGTAATAACAGGGATTTAGAGATTAAAGCAATTTAGGGGTGAGAATGCAAACAAAAGCAACATAAATGAAACCTGATGTGGCTCTTGATGAAATACTGCAGGACAAAAATGTAAAAATACAAAGAATGCCTCCCACTGTTCTAATAGGGCCTGGCTGAAATGACTCAGAGGTTAGATCATGGCTTTTACAGCCTGAATCGCTGGGTTTAAACCCCACGTCTGACTATTATAGTTGTGCACTGTTGGGCAATTTCCTTAACTTATCTGAGCCTTGTTTTCCCCACCTGCAAAGAAGGAACTAATAAGAGTATGTGTCTTGTAGGGTAGGTGAGGTTTCAATGAGATAAAGTGTGAACATGGCCTAACTGTTCTTGGCCCTTAGTCAGCACTCAGCAAAGGGTAGTGACTAACCATCCTCTGCACACCACAGCACTGTAGAAGTACTGGTCCAGTCTATCCAGTGAGAAGCAGCGTGCTTCATAGACATGGGTTCTGAGCAGGCTGACCCGCTTCAGTGCTTCAGGCAGAGGGGCGACATGGGAATGTAGAGTGTTAGATGTGGTGACTTCAGAGGCTGCAAAGAAACCAGTCCTGGAATACTTTATAAGTAAAAGTAAATGAAGGAAGGAAGCAAGGAAGGAATGAATAAAAGGAAAGGAAGTACACAGCTGCTTACAACAGCAGGATGAGGCAAGGGACACCCACTGGCAAAGGTCATGACAGTGGTGAAGAGGAATTTTCTAAAGGGAAGAAGGTGTGTATCCAGGAAGAGCCTAGACAGAGAGTCCAGCCCCTTGGGTTCTGAGGACACTGGTATGTCTGCCTAATGAGCTGGTAGCACTAGACTAAGTCCCACTTAGGCACAGAAGAACAGTGTTGAACCCAGCTGGGGACCAGTGCTCCAGAGCCTGTCTGTAATGAGTTGTGTCTCAGGTAGATTTAGCAACTAAAAATACAGGATGCCTAGTTTTATTTAAATTTTAGATAAACAATAAATAATTTTTTTAGCATAAGTATGTCTTGTGCAATATTTGGGACATACTTATACTAAAAAAGTTTCCCTTATTTATTTGAAATTCAAGTTTAACCGACTGTCCTGTATTTGATCTCAACCTTAATTTCAGGAGCTCTGTTAATGTTTCTGGCAGCATGATGCAAAATAAAGTCTTTTCTTTTGAAACGGTAAGAATTCCCTCTTCCTAAAGGCAAGAGTAAGCACCTCTGTCGAGCTCCTCCTCTGTGCTAGGTTCCTCATATGCCCTATCTCATCTAATCCTCACGATGACCCTGGGGGCAAGTGCTATCCAAATCCCAGTCACCAAGGCTCAGATAGTACCTTATAGTAAAAGACTAACAGCTAATTAATGGCAGTGCAGGGACTTGAATTGACAGAGGCTGACCCAGAGTCTGTGCTCCCAACATTTGGTTTTGCCAAGTCAGGCACACCCAGGTTTCTGAGCACTGCCAGCCTCCTTCTCGCTATATTGAAGCCTGAACGGCAGGCTCACCACTGGCCACCAGTGCCCTGGCCAGAGCTGCTCGGACAGCAGAGAACAAGAGCCTGTGTGTGGCACAGGCCTCCCTTCTGAAGAGTGGGAGTGAAGGAACTTACTGCTTCCCTGTGGGCTCCTATGCTGGTGTGTAGTTCTCTCCACTGGCTAGTAGTCAGGCCAGAGGGCTGTGGCCATCAGCCCACCTCAAGCTCCAGCTCACTCAATGCTCAGAAAGTGGGTTCTCTCCCCTACCCACTCCCATCTTCTCCAGGTGGAAGCACCATGTGTGGCCTTTGTCGGGTTTGAGCAGTCCTTGTTATTGGGCAGCCTTCCCAGTGTACTCTCTTTTTCATAGCGCCACCTTCTGCTTAGGTCTCTTCTCGCTGCCCTATGGGACATTCCACCCCTTCCCACATGAGCAAGTCATCCTGGCCCTCTGTCCCATCTTGTGTCTTGCAAATTTTGATGTCTTTACCTTCAGCCAGATGTTAACAGAGGTTTTCTACTGCCTAAGCTTCTGCTGGTTCTTGCAGGGGAGTTGTGGATTCTGGCACGATGGTCAGGGATAAGTTATGGGTGATCCAATTCCCCACTCCAGTCTGTGCCAGAGAAGGCTGTGACCAAATCTTCTTAAGTTCCTTAAAGGCTAACTCACTATGCCACAGCACATACTAACCGTTATAAATAAATCACAGTCGGGTCTCATGTAAAACCAGGATACTCTTCTTACTAACATGATCTTGGCCCTACCCACCCCCTTTTTAAATTTAATTTAATTTTATTTATTATTATATATTTTTTGTGACCGGTAAGGGGATCGCAACCCTTGGTGTGGTGTCGCCCTCACCGCGCTCAGCCAGTGAGTGCACCGGCCATCCCTAGATAGGATCCGAACCTGCGGCCTTGGCCCTCCCAGTGCCGCTGCGCTCCCAGCGCCGCACTCTCCCGAGTGAGCCACCGGGTCAGCTCCCCACCCCCCTTTTTTAATTGAATCATAATTGATTGTACATATTTTGGGGGTTCAACATTGATGTATGTTGATCAAATCAATATTATTAGCACATATATTATTACAAATCGTACTTATTCTTCATGCCCCTTGTCCAATCTTTCCCCATCCCCCTCTGCCTCCCTTCTACTTCTGATAACCCTAGGTTTCTTCTCTCCTTCTGAAAGAGTAATGGTTACTCTGATGATTTGTTGCCTAGATGATCTGTCCAGTGCCGAGAGAGATGTGTTCAAGTCCCACACTATTATCGTATAGCAGATGCTTCTTCTGTCACTCTGGAATGGGCTTTGTGGTTAGAGAAATCCTCTTCTTTTCTTTGGTCTCTGCTGGTGACTCTCCTTGTGTCAATGCACTTGAGTGGCTGGTGGGCCATCTGCACTGAGGTTGTAGCATCTAGCTGCTTTTGCAGCAGCTGTGGCATTGTGGTGGCTGTGGTGGGCCACCCACGTGGAAGTTGTGTTTTTGGAGTGCTCCTCACCTGGTTGTGGGAGGATGGGTCAGTCCCTGGCTCCATACCTCAGGACCCTGGGCAGGCCCTGTGGCAGCAGTGGCATGCCTGGTTGTGGGAAGAGGGGTCAATCCCTGGCTCCATCTGTTTTTACATTTTAAGATGTTGTTATGAAGCAGTTGGGTGGGAGAGGGAGAGGGGAAGGGGGAAGAAAATAGGGTGGGAGAAAGAGGAAGGAAGGGGGCCTGGTTGAAGTCTGTGACACCCCCCTCATTCCTGCAGGGGAGACCAAGAGGCTTACAGTGGTGGCTTGGTCATTGCTGGGCTGAATGCAGATGTCAGGGGTGTGTGGCTGAAGCCCTCAGCCCCCCCAATGCCCTAGCTAGGAAGCCCAAGGTGCTTCCTGTGGTGGCTCAGTGGTCATTGCTGGACTGGGCGCAGGTGTCAGGGGGACATGGCCAAGGCCCCTGGCCCTACCCTCTCCCCGGCTTTGGGTCCAGGGGGCTTCTGGTCCTTCTAGGTGTTATAAGTGTTCCTCGGTGAAGTGAGACCTTTGCTAATTAATATCAAAATTTGTCTCTGGTCTGTGGGTATTTTGTTTTTCTTTCAGTTCTGTGTTGGATTCTTTGCTGTTCCCACAACTTAAATTCTGCCCTGGAACTAATTTGTTGTCCTTTGCTTACTTCTACAATGGGGGAACTTCCTGTGGGGACCAACACTTGAGCCCTGTGGTTGAGCTAAATTGCTGCTTTGCTGCTAATTCCTTGGGAAAGGTTTTTTTGGCAGCCCAGGTTTTTTTTTTTTTTTTTTTTTTTTTGTCTTTTTGTCTTTTTTCGTGACTGGCAACGGATCGCAACCCTCAGTGTTGCGCCCGCACCGGACCGGGACCGGCCACCGGATTGCAACCCTTGGTGTCACCCCCGCTCCTCGCTCAGCCAGTGAGCGGCCGGTCTGTACGTGGGATCCGAACCCTCGGCGGGAGCGCCGCCGCGCTTCCCAAGCGGCGCACTGTAGCAGTGCGCCACTGGGCCGGCCCACAGCTCAGGTTTTAATGGTAGACTTTGTAGGTACTTCTGGGTCTTGTGAGATCTGGTACACCTGGGTTGTGTGGAAGCTCTGGTCTGGGCCTGAGTCTTTTCAGCAAACTACACCCCTGCAGTTCTGTATTCCTGACCCGTCTCCACTGAGTGGTCCTGGGCTGATTGGGGTGTACATCAGTTGTCCCCAGGTGGCCCATCTCCCCCACTGTCTGCACTCCAAACACTTCTCATGGGACAGGCCATGTGCTGGTCCCTTGCAATGACTCACTGGCCTCTGAGTGGCTCATTTGTTCAGTTGTTGTTGTTGTTCCTCACTACTATGTGGGTCCACAGGAACCCTGTTAAGTGGTCTTGCTGGCCTGAGGGTCACTAAGGCCCTCTTCTCCCCTGCCTCTTCTGAGCAACTCCATCTGAAGGGCACAGCTGTGGCTTTTGCCAGTTCCTGCTCTGTGCGCTCAGCAGCTCCAGCCTGGAAGCAGCTGGGACTCGAAACAGTCAGAGCAGTTCTTTCTTTCTCTAAACGTGGCTTCTCCTGCCTTCACGAACCCCATAGGTCCTCTTCCTCTTCCCCTGGCTCTAGTGGCCCCAGCTTGGCTGTCACTGCTTTTTAATAGTTGTAAATTGGTTGATTTGTAGGAGAGAGTGATGCTGGGGACCATCTATTCTGCCATCTTGACCAGAATCTTGGCCCTACTTCTTGAGGAATAATTACCATGATTTTATTTTACCCAAGGTGCATCTGTGTCCTTCCTATGTCTGCTTGCTTTACCATGGACAATACACTGTGAGTGGCTAGGTCTTTCTTGCATTCAATCTCAGCCTGACTGTCATGACCTTGGATAATCTGTCCCTGGTCATCCAATTGAAACTCCCTTCTTACTACATTGATTTGTTTGATTTTATTCATATGGTCATCATGATAATGTCTGAAATCCCTCCTTCCCTTCTTTGTTTACTTGTTTTAGACTGTCCCCACACAGGATTATAAGAGCATGGACCATGACTACTTGGTTTACTATTGTATTCCCATAGCTAGAACAATGTCTGGCACAGAGTAGACAAATACTTGATAGATGAGTGAATGAATAAATGAAGGAGTTAGCTAGAGTTAGCCATGTGAATGAGCCATCTAGGCCAGAAGTCACTGTTACCTAACATATCTTTTTGATACCCAATTTTCTTCCCTGTTAGAAAGGGAATAGGGTTTAGCAACTTGGCATTTGAATTTTGTTGAGCGAAACACAGGTGGATTGTGGATGGTAGTGAGTTTTGAATGATCAATTAGAATAAGCAAGCCATAACCCAGCTGGGAAACATTTTCAGGAGCAGGGGCTTGTGAATTGTTTTGAGAAGAAATGGCCAGCGATGGATTGGGTATGTAGTGATGAAGCATTGACTGAGCATGGGAGGCATCTGGTGTGTGTGTGTGTGTGTGCATGTGAGTGTGTGTGTGTGTACACCTAAAAAAGAGAAACTTGTTTGGTAGATTGTATTAGTCTGTTTTGTGTTGCTATAACAGAATACCTGAGACTGGGTAATTTATAAGGAAAAGAGGTTTATTTGGCTTCCAATTCTGGGACAGCTGCATCTGGCACGGGCCTCAGGCTGCTTCTACTCATGGTGGAAAGTGGCAGGCAGCCAGCTGGTACAAGCAGATCACATGGCGAGAGGAAACAAGAGAGAGAGAAGGTGTCAGGGTCTTTTTAAGTAACGAGCTTTTGCAGGAACTAATAGAGTGAGAACTCACTGATTACTCCCCCTTCCCCAGCTGTCAGGTCCACTGCCAGCCGACCCGAACAGCCCTAGCCTCGTTCCTTTCGGTGGGCGAGCGAACGGCCCGGATTCCTCTTTCCCTCCTGTCCCCTTTGGAAGGAGACAGGGGAAGAGAGCCGTAAAGAGAGGTGAGCACACCACCAGCCCCAAACAGCCCGGTTAAAGGACACTCAGATGCGGCGGGGGTTCTGTCGAGCAGTTCCATTTATTATCACACAAGCACTTGCTTTTAAAGGCAAATGGGGAAGGGAGGTTTTTTACATAATCCTATCAGCTTAAAGGTCGAGGGCATGCATCCTTTCTCAATGCCTAGCTACTGCAACCACACAGTGTTCACGAGCACGGAAACGCGTATTTGGCCAATAAGGGCTAAGGCAAGGTTCCCACAGACACTCCCACCCTACTTCCTCCCAGCGCCGTCTTAGGCTGCCGCATTAATATGCCCTTGTGGGCCCATAATGGCGCCACTTGTAATGTCACTTAAGGTGGCGTTAGTTTTTAAGGCCCGACACCCAGCGAGAGCATTAATCCATTCATAAGGGATCTGCCCCATGACTCAATCAGTTTCCAACACTGCCACATTGGAGATCAAATTTCCATATGAGTTTTGGAGGGGACAACACATCCAAACTCCATCATTCCGCCCCTGGCCCCCCAAAACTCATGTCACTCTCACATACAAAATACAATCATTCTATCCCAACAGTCCCAAAAGTCTTAGCTTGCTCCAGCACCAACTTAAAAGTCCAAAGTCCAAAGTCTCATCTGAGACCAAAAGCAAAAGTTCTTTCAGCTGTGAACCAGAAAAACAAAACCAGATTTATCTACTGGCAAGATACAATGGTGGAACAGACATTGGGTATACAATCCCATTCCAAAAGGGAGGAATAGGCCAGAAAAAAGGAAAAACAGGCCCCAAACAAGTCCAAAACCCAACAGGGCAGACATTATGTCTTAAAGGTCCAAAATAATCTTCCTTGACTCCAAGTCCTGCATCCTGGGCATGATGGTTCATCTGGGCTCCCAAAGCATCAGGCAGCCTCACTCCCACAGCTCTGCCAGGTGCAGCATGGTGGGCCATGCTGGTGCCTGTGGCTTTTCCAGGCGGGTGTTCCACTCTGGTAGCTCCAGAAGTCTGGGGTCTCCATGGTGGTCCTGCTGCCTTGGCTCTACTAGACATTTCCCTGGTGGGGGCTCCCACCCCACTTTCCTGCTCAGCATTGCTCTAGTAGATGGCCTCAGCAGTGGCTCTGCCCCTGCAGCAGCTCTCTGCCTGGGTCCTCAGGCTTTTCCATACATCCTCTGGAATGTGGGTGGAGGCTGCCATGCCTCCACTGCTCTCACATCCTGCCAGTCTGCAGACTTAACACAATGTGGGTGCCACCAAGGTTTTGGGCTTCTACTCTCCAGGGCTCCTGCATGAACCACACTTGGGGCCATTCCTTCTGGAGCAGCTGGGATGCAGGGAGCAGGATCCTGAGGGCAGCTGCGCCCCAGGTCTGTCCTCCAGGATAACTCAGTCTTTCAGGCCTCAGGGTCTGTGATGGGTGGGGCACCCTTCCAGACTTCTCAAATGCCTGCAGGGCTTTCCTCTTATTTTCTCCACTATTAACATCCGGCTGCCTCACCGCCAAGATAATATCTTTAGCAACCAGTTTATCTGCTTCACCCTTGCATTGTTCTCTGGCTCTCTGCTTCTTTACTGCATGGCCAGGATGCAAGGTTTCCAAATCTTTACGCTCTGCTTCTCTTTTAAATTCTGGCTTTATGTTATGCTTTTGCTGCCGTAACTCAGAGTAAGCTGTTAGAAGTACCCATGCAGCATCCTTAATGCTTTGTTGCTTAGAAATTTCTTTGGTCAAATGCTCTGTTTCACGACTCTTAAGTTCCAACTTCCACAAGGTCCAAGGGCATGGACACAATGCAGCCAGGTTCCTTGCTATGGTGTAGTGAGGGTTATCTTTTGTCCCATTCCCAATAAGTTCCTCATTCCTATCTGAGACCTCATCATCCACATGG
>NW_007726838.1:52078-52373 GCF_000696425.1 Galeopterus variegatus
AGCAGTTGCTAAGCAGAGTCATTAATACTTGACCCTTGCACTTATAATAGTGAGGTTCACTTTCTGAACCTTTGTGCAATCAGGAAACAGCAAAGAATTGTTGTACACACAAACACCATATGGCCCATTTTCTTGCAATGATGAATACATGAACACAGGTAGGGATTCAAGTCTTTTTCAGAGAGCAATTTTGCTGGTAGCAAAGTCTTTTTAGTGGGAACTGCATGTTCAAAGAGTGGCAGAGAAAGAAAAGTGTGGCACCACCAACCACCCCTGCCCACTACCCTCCATAAGT
>NW_007726838.1:53807-55218 GCF_000696425.1 Galeopterus variegatus
GTCGTTCTTCAGCCTTACCAAACCCTTCCCCATCACAAATAAAAACAGGATTCAATTCACTTAAGATTAAATTAATGGAAAATAGTATAGCCATATTGATTTACTCAAGATTAAGCACACTGGAAAGAAATAACTATAATCTGGAAATTATAACAGTTGAAAGAAACATGGAATGGGAATCAGGGTGCAATTTTAGAGGGAAAATGCGGTAATCACATTAGAAGGCCCAGTGGAATCTGGAGGAAGAGAACAGAGGGTGACTGGAAGTGACGGATGGCTGTGCTCCCCCAGCACAAGCAGCTGAGGTGTCCAGCTCATCCTGCTCGCCCACGCCATCTGCTCTGCAAGAGAGGCGGAGGGCAGGAAGAACAGCTGGATGCTCACGATCTGCGGTAGGTTGGTGAAACTTTGACAACTTTGGCCATCTGATTCGCCTGGCCCTGCAAGGAACACCAAGACCAGGAAGGAAATAGTTAGTGACAGACACAGATGCATCAGTTTATGGGGCAGGACTCTTCTCAAGTGTGAAATTGGCTCTGCTCTCCTTGCCAGGTGATGTTTGGATTCAACAATGAAGTTTACAGAAGGACTGCTTTAATTGTGGAGAGGACTTACACTTTTGTCTAGGGTGTAGGATTGAGCTAGGACGGATCATGAGTATAAAGGAGTTTTAGGGGCAAAGGAAAGAACACAAGACCAAACCCCTTAACTTGCTCATATATTCCTGAAACATTGATTGTTGAAGGAAACTGAGAAGGAAAACTAGCCTTTATTGAATATTGGGAACCTTGAATATGTGTTCCCATTTGCTCTTGACAGCAATCCCATGAAGAAATATGGTTATCATCCTCTCTTTACAAAAAGGACAGTGAGACCCAAGCAGATTGTGATGGTCAATTTTATGTGTCAACTTGACTGGGCCACAGAGTTTCCAAATATTTGGTCAAACCTTATTCTGGTGTTTCTGTGAGGGTGTTTTTGGATGAAATTAACATTTAACTCTGTAGACTGAGTTAAACAGACTGCCCTCCCTAATATGGTGGGCTTCATCCAATCGGTTGGAGGCCTAAATAGAACAAAAAGGCTGACCCTCCCCCTAGTAAGAGAAAATCCTTCCTACCTGACAACCTTTGAACATCAGCTTTTTCCTGTTTTGAACTCAGACTGAAACATTGGTTCTTTCTGAGTCTTCTAGCCTTTGGTCTGGAAATATACCATTGGTTATCCTGGTACTCAGGTCTCCAGACTTGGAGTGGAACCAAACCATCGTCTCTCCTGGGTCTCCAGCTTTCTCACTCACCCTGCAGATCTTGGGACTTGTCAGCCTCCATAATCACGTGAGCTGATTCCTTATATACCTAGAGATCTGTATCTGTATCTGCCTCTGTGTCTGTATTCATCTCCATACATC
>NW_007726838.1:55718-64168 GCF_000696425.1 Galeopterus variegatus
TGGTACTCAGGTCTCCAGACTTGGAGTGGAACCAAACCATCGTCTCTCCTGGGTCTCCAGCTTTCTCACTCACCCTGCAGATCTTGGGACTTGTCAGCCTCCATAATCACGTGAGCTGATTCCTTATATACCTAGAGATCTGTATCTGTATCTGCCTCTGTGTCTGTATTCATCTCCATACATCTCCATACATCCTACTGGTTCTGTATTTCTGGAGACTCTCACTAATACACAGGTTAAGCATGGGCCCAGGGTGACACAGCTGGTGAGTGGCAGTGCCAGAATTCCAAGCCAAGCTTATCTTGCTCACTTTAAGTTCATGCTGAAATGTAAATAGGTGATAACAGATATCCAACTGAGAGCAATTCTAAGCCTGGATGATTCTAGATTGCAGCAGGGCAAAGGTGTAAATATTAAGACACTGGAGCTCTAAAATGAACAAACAAGGACATGGAAGGAGACTAAAGAGTGCAGCAACTTCCCAGATTTCTCCTTCTAGAAGGTTTACCCTTCCTTATATGCAATCTTGTACAATACCATTAGCCACTAGTCCATAGCTCCCTCCTGTTGTCAAACACTTTACACAGATCAGTCTTTACTATAACCTTGCAAGGTAGGTATTATTCTTCTAATCTTGCATATAAAGTCACGTAGCAATGACAGGATTCAAACTTAGGTCTCTCTGGCCCCATTGCCCCTGCTTTTTCTATGAATTCTACCTGCACTTTTGCAGCCTAATCCTGGAGCAAGATACCCCAAACACTGGTCCACCACCCTTAACATTTAGGTGGTCCTGATATCTCTTGCTATGTTAATAAGTTGCTGGACATGTGGAGCATATATGTGGAGAATATAACAAATATTATATAATTTCCTAAGCCAAATCCTGGATTAAATTCAGACTTCTTACCTGAGCAATAATATGCTGTGGATTGAATGTCCCTCCAAAACTCATTGAAGCTTAACCCCCATTGTAACAGTGGGAAATCAGACTATGTCACTGGTAAAAGATGGGGCCTTTAAGAGGTGATTGGATCATGACAACTATGTCCTCATAAATGGATTAATCCATTCATGTAGTAATAGGTTAATGATTTAGTGGGTTGTCATGTGAGTGGCACTTGTGGCTTTATAAGGAGAGCAGATGAGCATGTCACAGAGCTTATGCCATTTTCCTGCCACGTGATACCCTGTGTTGCCATGGGACTCTGTACAGAGCCCCCACCAAGAAGGCCCTCACCATTTGTGCCCCCTGGACCATGGACTTCCCAGCCTCCAAAACTGTGAGATATAAATTTTGTTTCTTTATAAGTTACACGGTTTCAGGTATTCTGTTATAAGCAACATAAAGAAACTAAAACTAAGCAGGTGAGGAATCTGACTACAGAACGAAATGAAAATCAATAAAGGGAAGAAATTATATCAAGGCTGAAATTATATCAACTTGTGCTAAATAAGTGCTTGCTAATAACTTTCTTTATATGAATTATAAAAGTGTAGGTTCTAAAAATCAAAGACAAACATCCATTTAAAGTACCAAGGCTTAATATAGAGCCAGGGAGTCAATTGTATGAGGTTTTTCTTTTGTGTTGGGCCTTGCTATAAGCTTCATAGGAATTGGGGGATGGAGGGTGGGCAGGGAATGGTCACTGAAGGGGAAGCGAATAAAAATAAAAACAGTAAAATATTTTGGTGTGTACCTTATTTCATAGGATTTAAGATTATATCAACTGTGAGATTCAGTATTATTTTATATATCACAAAGAAAAAAATTCTGAGAAGTATAATTGGGAGATGCCATCCATTATAAGACATTCTGATTGCAGAGATGTTAAAGTAAGATAAAAAAAAGTGTGTGTTAAAATCAAGTAAATATTATACAAACCCCCCACCCCCACCACAGAGATAGAGAGAGAGAACATTCATTAATGTCTTCCTTCAAGGCCAAGAGTCAGAAAAAATATTTAGACAACAGTCTCTGAATTCAAACTTAGTGCAGCTCTAAATTTTACATGACTACGTCATATTCATTTTGATACAATTCTTATGTATTAAAAAAATGGGCCACATTTTCCATGGAAATATTTTCAACTGTGTTGCAGAAAGAAAGATGTTTCCAACATGAATTAATTCAAAGTTTGCATTCGTTAGTTCCTATAAAATTTTGTAAAGAAAATTAAAGTCCATCAGTATGTTTCCTTTATCTGTTGTCTTTCTTTCTTTTTTCTTTTTTTTTTTTTCTTTATGGTCAACTCATAGTTTAAAAGAAAAATTTTCTATCCATTGAAAAAATGTTTTCACCACTTCAAAAACTATCTTTTTATAGGTCATCCTTGTTCACCACTATCATTCTAATCTTTCATCACAGAACTGAGAGTCTGAAAATGTCAACATTATATGTCAAGAACTTCAGAGGCACAGGTTTCTACTATTTGACACTGCAGTTTAGAGACAGTGAAATATGCTTTATAAAAAATATACCTATTATAAGCTTGAGCCATGGGCCTTTGGTCTGAAAGGCTTGAATTGCCTTCTGGGATCTAACATGCTGTTCTTCACTCAAGCCTCCTCTCTGTAACCTGGGAAATACCCTCTTAGTAAATAATCTGCCCTTCTTATTTACAAGCATTCTAACACAAAAATGTTAGAAAGAAGTTTAGTTAAGTTAAGCTAAAGGACAGGAAAGTAAATGGCCATTACTTTAGCAGCAGAAGACATTGTTACTGAAAGTTCTCCAATATGGCAGTTGCTTAAAACCTTCTAAGTTGCATTTCCCAAAGAAAAGGTCTTTCCATTAGGGATCCTCAGGGTTCTACGGTTCCACACTCCCTTACTGTGATCTGCTCACCTTCCTGACTAGCTGGTGTGAATTGGCCTTTTTTCCCCCACCATTCTTGGGTGTTCCAGGCCAATGGTTCTCAGCGTAATTTTTGCTCACTGTATGGCAGTCATTGAATGATGTGTGATGAAAGACATACTCTTTTGTGCATTCCCAGATTATTCATTCAGCAAATCACATATTGAGTACCTACTACTTGCTAGGCACTCTTCTAGACACTGGGATTATGCTGCATTGAAAAATGCAAAATCTCTGCTCTCATGGAGCTTATTCTAGTGAGAAGAGACAGAAAATAAGCAAATAAACAAGTTAAGATATGATATAACAGATGGTAATAAGTGCTACAGGAGAAAAAGGAAAAAAGAGGGCTAGGAAATTGGCTTCCTGTCCTGTGAGTGGGGGTAGGTAGAGTAAGGGAGTGTCAGAGACGGCTTCATTAATAGGAGTTTTTGAGCAGATACCTAATGAAAATGATGATATGTGGGAGAAGAATATTCCAGAGGATACAACAAGTGCAAAGCCCCACACATAGTCTATGTATTAGACAGAAGGCAAAGGAAAACATAATTTGGGGAAAAGTGGTTTGGATATAATATATATTAAACCTTTCAAAAATAATTTAAAATGGACTGGCTGGTTAGCACACTTGGTTAGAGCATGGTGCTGATAACACCAAGGCCAAGGGTTTGGATCCTCCTATCAGTCAGCCACCCCACAAAAAACAAAAAATAATTTAAAGGTATTAAAACATGGATGTCCTAAGTTTGAAAAGTTGAACTTCATTTAATAAAATATGTCTTGATTTTTTAAAGTCCACTACTCCAAACATAATATTAATATGGCAAATAGATATGCACTATTGAAGAATAAGTAAAAATAAAAAAACTTATTCTACTGTTTATCTACAGTGTACACAGATCTCTAACATGTAAATATGAATGGAATATTAGAAATTTCACCTGCATCATCACCTCTTTGATATCGTCATGATAATTGTTATATTTTTACTAACATAGTTTATAACAGGAGTTGGTAAACTACAGCCTGTGGGCCAAATCTGGTCTGCCATCTGTTTTTGTATGGCCCCCTAGCTTAAGAATGGTTTTTACATTTTTGAATGGTTGGGAGGGAAAAAAATAGAATAAAATTTCACGTCATGTGGAAATTATATGAAATTCAGATTTTAGAGTTTTTCTAAGTTTTATTGGAACAAAGCCACTCCCATTCATTTATTGTGGTCTGTAGCTGCTTTAGCACAACAAAGGCAGAGTTGAGCAGTTGTGAAAGAGACCATATGGCTTGCAAAACCTAAAACATTACTCTCTGCTGACCCCTGGTTCATAGCATCCTTCTCACGTTGATACAATGCGGATGGATAGGCCCTACACGTTATTATCCTTGCCTTTTGGAGGTAGCTTAATTAAGATAGAATTTACATATGGTAAAATATACCTATTTTAGGTGTACAATTCAGTTAGTTTTGACAAATGTGACAGTTATGTAACCACCACGACAATAAAGACACGGAACATTTTTATTCCTCTAACAGTTGCCTTGTGGTTCTTTGCAATCCATCTCCTTCCCAACCTATAGCCCTTAGCAGCCACTAATCTGTTTTATGTTACTAGGATTTTGCCTTTTCTAGAGTATAACAGACTATTATATAGATATAATATACAGAATATAGAATATAATAGAATCATATAGATATAATAGAGTCATACAGTATATAGTTGTTTGTGCCTGGCTTCTTTAACTTACCATGATGCAATGGTAGATCATGTATCATTAGTTTGTTCCTTTTTACTGCTGAATACCATTCCATTGTATAGCTATATCACAATTTGTTTATCCATTCATGTGTTGATGCACATGTGGGTTATTTCCAGTTTTTGGATCTTGTTAATAAAGCTGAAATGAACATTCAGGTATAAGTCTTTGTGTGGATATATGTTTTTATATCTTCTGGGCAGATACCTAGGAATGGAACTGCTGGGTCATATGGTAAGGGTATGTTTCAGTTTTTAAGACCTTGCCAAATTCCGTTTCAAGTTGGCTGTACTATTTGGCCTAGCAACAATGCGTGAGAGTTACAGTTGCTCTACACCCTTGTCAATACTTGGTATGATCAGTCTTTTAAATTTTAATCATTCCAGTAAGTATATAGAATGTAATAGTGCTTTTAAGTTGCATTTCCCTAAAGACTAATAATGTTTAACATCTTTTTATGTGTTTATCTCTTATACATATATCTTCTTTGATGAAGTGTCTGTTCAAATCTTTTTTTTTTTTTGTCCTTTTTGAGACCTGCCGCACCGTGCTCAGCCAGTGAGCGCTGTGAGCGCACCGGTCATCCCTATATAGGATCCTAACCCACGGCGGGAGCGCTGCTGCACTCCCAGTGCCTCACTCTCCCGAGTGCGCCACGGGCTTGGCCCAGTCTGTTCAAATCTTTTGTCAATGTTTTTACTTGGTTGCTTACCTCCTGTTTGTTGAATTGAAAGAATTCATTATATATTCTGAATATAAGTCCTTTAGCAAATATGTTGTTGCAAATATTTTCTCCCAACTTGTACCTTGCCTTTTCATTTTCTCAGCAGTGTTTTTTGAAGAGTAAACATCTTTAATTTAGTAGAGTCCAACTTAGCATTTTTTCTTTTATACTTTGTACATTTTGAATCTTATATTAAAAACTACATGCCTAATCATAGATTACTAAGCTTTTCTCCTATTTTCTTCTAGAATTTTATAGCACTATGTTATATATGTAGATCTACAATCCATTCTGAGTTAATTTTTGTATACAATGTTAGATAAATGAAATTCAATTTTTTTTTGACATATGGATATCCTATTGTTCTAGTACCCTTTGTTAAAAAGATCATCCTTTCCCCTTAAATTTCCTTGACACCATTGTCAAAAATCAATTAGCCACATGCATTTAGGTACATTTCTGGACTCTCTATTCTGTATCTTTGATCTATACATCTATCTTTATGCTAATACCACACTGTCTTCATTACTGTAGTTTTAATAATAGATCTGATGGAGTTTTTGGATGTATTGTCCTCCCAGAACTCAGGTGGAAATCCGATTCCCAGTATGACAGTTTGAGTCACGGGGGTGGATCCCTCATGAATGGATTAGTGCTTGTCCTAGGTAGGGGGAGTAATGAGTGAGTTTTCCCTCTTTTAGTTCCTGTGAGAGATGGTTGTTTAAAAGACGCTGGCACCTCCTCTCTCTCTCTTGTTTCCTCTTGCCATGTGATCTGCTTGTACCTGCCATCTGCCTGCCACTTTCCACCATGGGTAGAAGAAGCCTGAGGCCCGCACCTGATGCAGTTGTCCCAGAATTGTAAGCCAAATAAACCTCTGTTCTTTATAAATTACCTAGCCTCAGATATTCTGTTATAGCAACACAAAGTGGACAAATACAAGGTCTTAAATAAAGTAGTCAAAGTCCTTCAACTTTGTTCAATTTTTGTAAAACTGTTTTGGCTATTATAGGTCTTTTACATTTTCATATAAGTGTTAGAATCAGCTTGTCAATTTCTATTTAAAAAGCCCATTGGTTGGCCGGCCCGTGGCTCACTCGGGAGAGTGTGGTGCTGATAACACCAAGGCCCCGGGTTCGGATCCCATATAGGGGTGGCTGGTTAGCTCAATGGGTGAGCATGGTGCTGACAACACCAAGTCAAGGGTTAAGATCCCCTTACCGGTCATCTTTAAAAAAAAAAAAAAAAAAGCCCATTGGGCTTTTAATTAGGATAGCACTGAATCTAGATCAAGTTGGAGAGGTTTGCCATCTTAACAATTTCGAGCCTTTTAACCACAAATATGGTTATTTTTTTGCCTCTCATGTAGGTCTAATAATTTTTAAGATACAGGTCTTACACATATTTTGTTAAATTTATCCCTAAGAATTTCATATTTTGATGCTGTTTTAAATAATACTGCTTTTATTTATTTATTTATTTATTTATTATTAAAAGATGACTGGTAAGGGGATCTTAACCCTTGACTTGGTGTGGTCTGCACCGCGCTCAGCCAGTGAGCAAACCGGCCATCCCTATATGGGATCCAAACCCGTGGCCTTGGTGTTATCAGCACCACACTCTCCCGAGTGAGCCACGGGCCAGCCCCTAAATAATGCTGCTTTTAAATAGCAACTTATAATTGTTTATTGCTTGTATATAGAAGTAACATTGAAAGCTCTGTATTGATATTTATTCTGCAACCTTGCTAAACTTACTAGTTCTAATAGAATTTTTTTGTAGATTTTTTAGAATTTTCTACCTAGAAGACCATATTGTCTGAAAATAAGGACAGTTTTTTCCTTTCCAATCTCTATGCCTTTGACTTGTAGTTTTTGCATTTTGGCCTTGGTTGGGACCTGCATGGTACATTGTTGAATAGAAGCGGTGAGACTGGACATCCTCACTTGGATGCATAGGAGAACAAAAAATTTAGGAGCATAAAGAATGTCATTGGGGGCTTAGTCTGTGTCTTCTCTTGGCTCTACTTTTCTATGTGTTGGTATCAGGCAAAATATTTTCACATGAGATTCCTCTGCAGTTCCAGGCACATGTCTCAGAGTTTTCAGTCCAGTGCAGTGGTTTTTAACCACGGTGATTTTTATTTCCTCCTTCCCCCGACTCCTGGGGACATTTGGCAGTGTCAGAAGACCTTTTTGGTTGTCACAACTGGGGAGGAGGGGGTTTGCTACCAGCAACTATTGATTATAGTCCAGGAATGCTGCTAAACATCCTACAGTGTACAGAACAGCCCCCACAACAAGACACTATCTGGACTTGAATGTCAATAGTGTTACAGTTGAGAAATGGTATAATAGAAAGAGCTTCCCTACCCAACAATTTTAAACCAAGTCCCAGGACTAGTTCTCATTGGATCAACTTGTTTCACATGCTCATCTCTGAACCAATCACTATGGCCAAAGGGCTAAATACACAACACATTGATTGGCTAGGTTTGGGCCATGTGTTAACTGCTAGAACTGGGACTGAGATGACGTCACACCTACCCAAATCACGTGAACTGTGAACCTGGCAGTGGATAGTTTACTAAAATTTAAATTAATGTCTGACATCAGAGGAAGGGTGAAAAGATGCTGGGCAGACAAGAAAATCAGATGTTCAAGAGATCAGCCTTGGGAGAGGAAACTGGTAAGAACCAGAGTCAAATGGACAGGGGTTAAAGTCCTAACAGAAACTTGGAGGACCAGAGAGGGAAACAGAGGCAGGCCAGGCCTCTGGCCCATGCCAAAAGTGAGGCCTGGGAGTACTCTGATACCTAGGGCTCATGTCGGCATACCAACCACCAGACCTTCTGACAGCAGGGGTTCTTGCCCAGCCACCCTGCCATAAGACCGACTTGGAAAGAAATGGGAGTAACTGACTCTTTGGGAATTAGCTCAGAAACAAGGAGAGATTCAGGTGCCCTGTGGAGGACTTCAGTGACTCCAGATGTAAAGATACAGGGAGAAAGAGGCTGATGCTGCAGGAATCTCAGACCCACACCAAACTCACGTGAGCATTTCTTGGTCATATTCTTTTTTTTTTTTTTTTTTTTTTTTTTTTTTTTTTTTTTTTTTC
>NW_007726838.1:65168-70073 GCF_000696425.1 Galeopterus variegatus
TTTTTTGTCTTTTGTCTTTTTTCCGTGTCCGGCAACGGATCGCAACCCTCAGTGTTGCCCCCGTACCGGACCGGGGACCGGCAACGGGATCGCAAGCCTCGGTGTTGCTCCCGCGCCTCGCTCAGCCAGTGAGCAGGAGCCGGTCTGCATGTGGGATCCGAACCCTCGGACGGGAGCGCCGCCGCGCTTCCCAAGCGGCGCACTATCCAGTGCGCCACCGGGCCGGCCCTCTTGGTCATATTCTAATGGAGAGAGTATTTTCACTGATGAATCAGATTAATAGCAGTTATCTTTCAGATACCTTCAAAAGCTGATGATATTGCGATATATAGTGATTATGTTTCAAACTTCTCTTTTTCTCCTCTAGAAAGAAAACAGGCAGCACAGCATTTTCCAACAAGCTCGGTGTAAGCATCATACTTAGGTGACTGCTCTGTGGCAGGCTACACTTTTCTCTCATTCAGTATTTTCCCACAAAAGGCGTTCTTGGAGGAAAAGCTCTGATCAAAGACCCACAAGGTAATAATATCACCTCCATTCAACATTTCTCTATGTCAAAAGTTAATGAACCTTTAGTAAACACTATAAAGAAGTGTTACTGCACAGACACACACACAAAAGCTAATAAAATGTTTGAGTATGGGAGGAGAAAGTGTTTTTTTGTTTTGTTTTGTATTTTGGCATTAAAGTTTAGACAATCTCAACTTTCGGATCCATCTAGATGAAAAATATTGCCGAAACATGAGATTAACACCCATTCATAATAAATATTTCTGACTTGAAAGGTGCTGAAGGACAAAGAGATTTGTGTAATGAAGGTTTTGATCTTGATACCAGCAAAAAAGGCTTCTGCCACTATTCATTTTCTTTCTGGTTTCCAAGGGGATTTGGTTTTTGAATAAGGGAGCAGTTTGGAATCAATTTACAAGGTGCACTTGAGGACATAGCAAGGTGGGTACTGCCCAAGATTATTATTGTGCAAAAGAGACCTCAAAAGCAATTTTCTACTTACCTTTCTCTGCATCAGAACTGTGGGAACATTTGAAGAGTTAAAATAGGGTAAGTGGATTAGTATAATTCCCTGACGGTTTTTAAAGTTTTATATAGAAAAGTTTCTGGAAAGTATTCATTAGCAAACCCCAGAAATATGGAAGCATCACAGTCTGAGGGCAACTTAAGGTTTCATTAGGCAGTATTTGCTCACATTTTTATTTCTGCAATTCTCAAGAAATTCATCCTTAATTTTCAATCCCTATCCAACCCTCCCATCAACCAGGTTTTGAAAAGAGGGTCAGGAATGCATTGTCAGCAGAAGGAACTTTGGGAGAGAAAACCAGATTGTTCTACCCTTTTAGTTCTTTCTTGCCTTTTCTTATGGATATTTGTTCTTTTTTTGACCTCTCTTGTCCCCACCCCCACCAGAGGTATTTTGTTTTTTTCTTTCTTTGCAAAATTTCTAATTCTCTGTTAAAAAAAAAAACACAACTCTCTTTCCTTGGTAAAACAAAACAAACAGGCAGGAAACCATGTGCATGGTAGTGGAAGACAGTGGCTGAGCTCTCAAAGTAACAACAGGGGCATTTGTCATTCCCGTTGGTTGTCTGAACATCACAATGGGCTCACACGTGCAAGCCCAGAAGACAGACAGAGGATACTGCTCATTTAGTTCCTCTACTGGTGTCTGTGAAAAAGGGGTTTCTGTAGCAAGGGATAAGGGATAAGTACTACTCTCAAGGGGGAATTTATTGGTGCTGCTGTGTCAGTTTCAGGGACAAATGAGTTTGACCCCATCAAGGCCCTTCTGTATCTATCTCAGCTGCTCTTCCTATGACTATTTCTTTCTCACAAACCAGCTTTCTTCACAAGGCTGGAGCACTGGCTGCCCAAAGCTCCAGAGCCCCACATCTTCTTTGTCACTGCCTCTTCTCTTACTGCAATGCTCTGGAGTCCTCAGCTCTGCCTGTTTGGGTTTCATGCTTACATTCTGTAGCCAGGGGAGCACAATGTTTGATTGGTGAGTTGCAGTGGGACCACAGGGCTGGAGGGGAGAAAGAAACACTTCCTCAGTCCTGGTTCTTGAAGAAGAGAGAGAGTTCTGAATCTGGGCAGACAAAAGGTTCTTTTTCTCCCCCCAGTTTGACATCTCTTCAGTCATGCTCAGGGTTTAATTGGCAGCATCCCTTCTCTTTTAGCAGTACATGTAATAGTGGTTCATCTTGTAATCCATGGTATCTTAAGATTCAATCAAATATGGTATGTGTGAAGGCATGTGAAGGTAAAAAAAAAAAAACCAAACAAACAGTAAAATAATAATAGGAGACCAAACTAATAGTAATTGTGACTGCCTGGATCAAGGAAGAAAATACCAAGGATGGAAACCTTGATACCGGTGGGGGTGGGGTGGGTAGAGGTTAGCGCTGTGCAGTGCTGTCATTCTGTCCTTGTAGACAGAGAACCTGAGCTCCTGTCACTGATTCAGACAAGCTGCCTGAGGAAAAGGGTTCAACTTCCGGAGCCTTTGTTTTCTGGCTTAAGAACTGATAGATCAGTAGCTTGTCTACTTCTCTGGAATGCTGTGTTGAAGGGTTGACTACCCACTCAGTGTAGGTCTCTTTACCTACACTTCTGCTAGTGTTCAGAGCAGTTACTGGGGCAGTAGAGATTTTTCTGAACACACACGGGTACCTAAGAAACCCCTGTCAGAAGCGAAGTATTCCACGCCCCCAGGCTCTGTAATGTTGGTGAGTCTCTAGTAGCGCTTGCTTTTCCTGCTTAAGTTCCAATTGCTCAGAAAATAGCAAAGGAGCACTATGGAAGCTACAACCCAAATTGCAACCCAAATGACTTTGCAGGGCCTCCTGCTGTGCCCTCCAAGTCTGTTTCCAAGATTTATCTCCACTCAGAATTAACTAGAAGAAGGAGGAAGAGGGGGAGGAAACGCTAAAGAGCTGCATCATGTTAGGACAAATTAGGTTCCGTTTCCACAATGGCAAAATACACTGGGTGCATATTAACCAGGTGGTTCATTGCAGTGACTTTTCAGAGGGCTGTTTTTGTTCTTGTCTCTAAAAGTGTTTCCAGATCCAACATCCTTGCAGCTTTTTGCTTTTTTTTTTTGCAGCTTGTCTCAAGTTTGGCTGAGACAAGTTGACTGAGCATATTCTCCTCCTTGTTAATGAAAAAAGTCCAGTTGTCCCAATGTGCTAGGGGAAAACCCAATGATGGCGATAACAGTGGGAGATAATTTAGGGGGTTCGAGGTACATGTTCTCCCCAGAATATACTTTGGGGCACTGGGTTAGCATGGAGATGAAAGAGAATGTAAGACCCAATTAACAGCAATTGAGTAGACATTCTGGAATGCCACCTCCCAGGCCCCTGCCTAACCAGGGCCGTAAATTGCAAGTGAGAGGATATCACCATGCTGGCTTTCCATTTCACAATGGGAAGCTGGGAAAAAGGCCGCGGTGCAGGAGGCATATCTATCTTTCAGACACAAGCCTGTGAGAAAAAAAGGACACAGCATCCTTTATTCCAGGAGGATTTGTGAACAACTGGACTGTAAAAGCTCTGCCTTTGTTGGAGACTGGCATCCAGGGGCTCTGTGATTGACATGCAGTGGACACCAGCATTTCAGGAGTTGTGTGTCATTGAGCAAATGACACATGACTCATCTAAAGGACAGGAGATTCTGCTCCCTATCCTAGTCTGCTGCTGCAGTGTGTACACTCACCCATTTCGTGGCTTCCTGGGCATCACAGTCTAGAGGGACTGTGCATTTATGTATTTATTCCATCATTCATTCAACAAGTGCTTCTTGAGTGTGCCTGCCATAGACTCAGCCCTGTTCTAAGCCCTGGGGAATACAGCAGTAAATAAATTTAAAACAAATACTAAAAAAATTAAACAAAACAGAAAACCACTCCCTGGCTGTATGAAGTCTGCCTCTCCAGCATCCCTTCAGGTGGTGCCAGCACATCAGTGTTCCTTTGGGGGGACATTCTCAGGCCCTGATGGAGGTGAGGCTGATGGGAGCACTGGCTGCAGGGGCCGGTGTGTCCCCAAGGCCTACACAGCCAGGTGCTGAAGCCCCTTGCTCTCAGCTGTTGGTGGAAAGGCCACTATTTCAGCTGGGTGTGGGAGGCCCTCAGCTGGTGAGACGTAAGTCTAGAAGTCTTGCTGGCCACTTGTGCCACCGCATGGGGAGAGTCTGCCTGAGAATGAAGCAGACACAGGAAAGCTGAGCTGAGAGGTGAAGAAAGAGAGAGATTGTAAGACTCCCTGCAGGTGTTTTAGGCCACAGACCAATATATCCCCATTTCCTACTAGGCCAGTTTGAGTTGGGTTTCTGCTCTTTGCAACTAAAGATTCCTGGAAAAGCGCAGGGAGCTAAATGAGATCATGAAGTAGGAGTTGGTTTTAGTGTCTTTCTTCCTCATTACTGCATACCCCGTCCCGAAGAAACCCCAAACATTTATGCCAAGGCAAGATGGGGATGTCCCACCAACCGCTTCTCTTCCTCCAACCCATGGTGAGGGTACAAATTTCCCTACTCCATGGTGCTCAGGCCCTCTCCTCTCATGGAAAGATGACATAGTGTAGGGAAGCTGTCAGGCTTCAGAGATGGACAGAGCTAGCTTGAAACTATCTCTGCAGCCTACGAGCTGGGCCTTGGGCAGGTCTGTCACCCCAAGCTCCAGTTCCAGTACCCATCAAATGGAAACATGAGCCCCATCCTCCTGGCATTACATGTAGTAGGAGCAACACAGAAAACAAGTCTCTTTTTCTGTCCTGTCATTTCTCCTCTTCTCAAAATACTCACCAGGTTGGACAGTGTTGTGACAAATTGATCAAGCCACTGAGAGTCCATGAGCAGAAAAAATGGGGGGGGGGGGCCCCGGGAAGG
>NW_007726838.1:70330-79250 GCF_000696425.1 Galeopterus variegatus
AAATGGGGGGGGGGGGTCCCAGGTAAGGACGGCCTGGCTAAAAATCCTTACGAGGGACTTCTATGTGGCTCGGGCCCCTTCCAGACCACTGGGCCTAAGAGGTTGTACCAGTATCTACTTCCCACAGCACTGAAAGTTAACGCATGAAAGTTGATGGTGGTAACCAAGCGAAGTGTGTTACCTTCCACAGATAGTTATATTTTAAACTGGAATGTCTCTTGCTGTACACAGATGGCTCTTAATTAAAGGTACTAAACTGGGTTGGTGGAAGATTCTTTGCAGGTATTGAGGGTTTGGTTTACCACATCGGCTGCCACCTGCTCTGTCCATGGGTAAAGCCAGCCCTCGTGGGTGAAGCCCTGGCACTGCCTGCTCGGAGCTCTCCTCCTCTCTGAAATCAGTGTGAGTGGTTTAAACAACCTTCCGCACTTGTGAGAAGCAAACCCCATCCTGCTAATGAGGCTCCATCCTGCTAACTCCTTTCTTGGCTTCTCTTGCTGCTCAGGTGTGGTAATGACCTAGGTTCTGTCCATCAAATCCCAGCCTGCAGCTCTCTGACTCAAAAGCCATGGACAGTGGAGGATTCTACCTAGTAATTGAGGAGGTAGCAGTAACAACCTGTCCCCGAGGGCAGAGGTGCAAGTGGAGGTGCCCAGCGCCCACAACCCACAGGATTAGCAATCAAGTGACATCACCTGGGGCATGGCGATGGTGGCAGAGGTCTCCTCGCTGGCTGGTTCTGGGAGTGCACTCGGCTGAGGTTCTGGCTGCATAACCTCTTTGTCAAACTCCCCAGTGTCTCTGTGAATTAGGGACTTTCCTTCCAGTAAATTTATTTCCATCTAAATCACCTAGAGGAAGTTTCTGTTGCTTACAAACAAAAATCCTAACTGATACTTCCTTGTTCACAAAAGCCTTCCCAATCTACATCCTAGTCCTGACTTCTCATATTTTCTGAACTTCATTCCTTGCTTCTAGCCGAGAATCTCACTTTTATCTGCCACCTCCAAATTTACCCAAGATAATTAATTTCTTTCCCGAATGTCGACTCTTCTTCAATTTCACATAATCATTAATCATCAAGTTCATAATAATCATTAACGTCCTGGTCCCTCAGTAGTAATTAGTGCCCTATGAATCTAATCTTTGACTCCTTTTTCTTTTACATCCTAGATTCATTCTGTCCCTCCATAAGTCTGGTTAGGCAACAGGTACTATGGTATGCCTACGAAGCTGCAGGCGCTGGAAGTGCTGTGGTGTGCCCCACAGAGACGGCCCTGGTTCCAGTGGGGGACCTTCCTTTTTGATAGCTGCCCAAGCCATCACGGGTTCTCCCTCTCCAGAAGCATGTCCATGTGGTCCCTGAACTATTTGCAACAAACTCCTTTCCCTGGGCTATTTTCTTCACCAGCCTTTTGGTGTGTCTTTCTCTGAGGTATTTTGAATCACATCACGTCTCTTGTCAGACACCACAGAGGCTCATTATAGTGTTGCAAATCCAATTAGGGCCTTAGACAATGTGGTCTCCTGGGCCCCTGCAAGTGTCTCTCTCACCCTCTGTTGGCTCCTACCGAGCACCCCACTCAACTTCTGCTCTGCCGTCGCCCAGGCTACCGGCACTCAGCTCCAAGTCCAGGTCCCCCTGAAACATGACAGGCTGTTCCCTTATCTGAAATGCTTCTGTCACCCTTTCTTAATCAGATGACAGCATGCTCCTGTGAGGTGTTCTCACACCAGTGCCATCTGGCTTGATACTTTCTAAAGATTCCAGCATCCTCCTGGCACGTGTATATTTCTCTATGCAGTTTTACTTGGCTGTATGCTTTACACAGTTGGACATTTCTAGTTCATATTTTTGTGGGATTTATTTTTCCATCTGATCCTTTAGACTATAAATTTCTCAAAGGCATGGGCTGTGTCTCTTATTTCTAACTCTCCTTGCCTATAGTTAGAATAATAATAATAGCAGTCATATTTTGAATAATAATAGTAATAGCAATAATATTTTGCTTTTGCTTTATTATTTACAAAGTGCTGTCACAAATATAAATACTTCACAGCAATATGTTGAGGTGGAAATAAAAAATATGTGGAAGTGAAAAGTTTAGGCTCTGAATTGGCAAATTTAATTAAAATCCTGACCCTGAAACTTAGAATAAGCATGTGTCTCAGTTTACTAATCTGTGAATGGGGAATAACAAGGGTTTGGAGTTCATGGGGTTGTTGTGAGAATTAAATAAGTCCGGGTATGAAAAGTGCTCAGCACAGTGCCTGGCACATATAATGTGTACAATTAAGACTATTGTTATTGTTATTGTTTGTTGTAGTAATCATCTTCCTTTTACAAATGAGAAAAATGAGGCTTGGAGGGATTAAGTCATCTGGTTAAGCACGTGAGACTACCAAGAGGCAAAACAGGATGCAGAATAGGCTCTAAGATGCTAAAAGCATATGGCACATGGAATATGCTGATGTGCCACAGGCCACCTGACAACCAAAGCATCGTTTCTACTTACCAGAACTTGATGGGCATTGCTGAAGCTCGTGCAGGACTCCAAAACACCAGAACAACTAGAGTCTTGAAAAGGAACTACCTAAAGCAGCCCATGTGGATTTCTCTGGGAAGAAGATAAATTCTCCTTACTCACCCATACCTTTAAAAAGTGAAAGCACCAGCTCACGAGAGGTCAGAAATGCTGAGTGACTACCTCAGGTGCTGGCTGCCAGCCACTGCAGACAGACCTGGAGGAGAGCCATGGAGGTGCAGGTGGAAAAACTCCTGTCTTGGGCAGTAAATTAGAGACTATTTTTTATTCCATTTTTCCTTACTGGCGAGGAAAAGGGGGACTTGGGGAAGGGGTACAGTGACCTGAGGAAGAGTCCTATAATCAAAGAGATGACAGTTCAGGTACAGAGGAGGTGTTTAGAGACTGGAGGGTTGCACGTGCCTCTGAGGAGTCCTGAATACTCAGGTGCTCTGTTCATCAACTGCACAGAGATGCTCAAAGACCATCTAAACTGACTCCAGGGGGGATGGTTTAAAGAAAGGCTTCTGGGTAGAAAGTCAGTTTTGCCAACTGCCTTCAGAGATGAGCACCTGCTGTCATCAGGCCTGAGCACAAGC
Source organism: Galeopterus variegatus (assembly GCF_000696425.1). Classification (NCBI taxonomy): domain Eukaryota; kingdom Metazoa; phylum Chordata; class Mammalia; order Dermoptera; family Cynocephalidae; genus Galeopterus; species Galeopterus variegatus. Next base: position 73,455 of record NW_007726838.1, read on the forward strand.
CTCAGGGCTGGAGGGGTTGACCCCTGGGAGGGGAGGTGTCCAAATCCCACAGAGAAAGAGGAGGCAGAAAGAAGATGATTCTAGATGGTATTATTACAGCCTTTCATGTTCAAAGAGCTCCATGTAAATTTGAGCTTCCAGATAAAATTTCCCTTAGTTGACTAAGCTTTGGAGGGATTACATTAATTATTCCTGATTCCTCTGTGGACACTTTGGCATTATCTTTACTAACAGAAGAAAAGGACATGGCAGCCTCTCAGCCTAGGTGGCAGGGAGAGAATATGGGCAGGGAACACACTGAGCTGCGCTGGGACAATGGAGGGTTAGGACCACCCCAGCCAGCTCAGGCAGCAGTTGTGAGAGCCCATCAGGAAACAGAGCTTCCCTCACTCACTTTTCTTGTCAAGCCTGGCCCCTCAGACATGATGACAGGTATGGGGCACAGTTAATATTTTAAATGAGTTCAAAATTCACTAAAATATTTTTAAAAAATTTTAATTGACATGTAATTATACATACTCATGGGGTACAATCTGATGTGTTGTGTTTTTTTTTGTCTTTTTTGTGACTGGTACGGGGATCACAACCCTTGGCTTGGTGTCACCTGCACCATGCTCAGCCAGTGAGCACACCGGCCATCCTTATATAGGATCCGAACCCACGGCGGGAGCGCCGCTGTGCTCCTAAGCGCTGCACTCTCCCGAGTGTGCCACGGGGCCGGCCCCAATCTGATGTTTTGATACATATATATGTTGTATAATAATGAGGGCAGGTTAGCTATTGTACCAATCGCCTCATGCATTTATCATTCCTTTGTGGCAAAAACATCCACTAGAATTCTTTCTCTGGAAAATCTTTCAACAGGTTAGAAAACTATTTCCAACTTTTTAAAGAGTGCTGACATCTATCACATTTATACTGTTTGCACCAACAGATGAAAAATTCAAACCATTTCCAAAATGCTCTTTTCATTTACAAGTTTCTTTAGACAGACTTTCTTACTTTTTAAAATGTCACCTTCACCTTGAGGGGACAGATGAAGAGTGTTTATTTTTTCAAAAATATCTTCTTGGTAACATTTGTCATCCTAGTAAAGGTCTGAAAATACAAAACACTTCTTTCCTATACAAGAAAAATGTGGAACTCACCTTTAAGTTTGACAAGTCTGTTAAGAACTTTGTTATAAGACAAGCAGCAGAACTCTGGGTGGTTCACGATCACTCCCTATCTCAATAGAAAGTATTGATGATTTCACTGTCTGGGATAACACAGTCCTTAAATCCATATAAGCAGGCACATGTGAGTGGCAGCACCTCTCTATATTGGAAGAGGATGGTAGAGGGAGGGTCCCACTGCCAACCCTCTGCCTTGGAGAACTGCATCTGCCTGCAGGGTGTCCCCATGCTGTGTGTGACAAATGACCATTTGACATTCACACTGAGGGTGCCAGTGACAACTCATGTAATACATTTTTTGTTTCATTTTGGAGAAAAAATAAATACATAGAGAAGTTTGAAATGTCCCAATGGCTCACGCTCCACTTTGGAAACTTGTGTCGCTCTTGAATTAGCTGGACCTTGAATCCACATACTTGATCACGAGTTGTGAGACTTCGGGTAAGACACATAACCTTGCTGTGCATAGGTTTCCTCCTCAACTCAGGATAATGGCCGTACTGACCCAATAAGGTTGTTACGATGATTACATGAGATACTGTATAAAATCCCTTGGCATAGTGCTGGGCATGATGAAACTGGCTTTAATAATACTTACACTTCAAGTTCCATTAATCAAGGAGCCCACTTTAACAAGATTTTGCCAAGAAGAGTCTACTTAGGATAATCCATCATTCCTCCTCACTCCATTCCCACCCTCTATCCCATGACTTTGGTCATGGCAAATACATTTCCTCTCACCTGTTGGATCCAGTCCATTGATGATAACAACTTGGAGCACTGGTTTGAAATGAACTGTGATGCTGAGTCTTCATTCAACTGGGGAAAAGTACTGTGATTGATTACCAATGTCTGCCATGAGCACAGGAGGAGGAAATAGTCACAAGCCTCCCGGATAGTACCCACCCTTATTTAATTTCTAACTTCTCCTTCAGGACCCGGAGAGTGCCTTGATCATCCCCACATAATCAGTTCCTACCTTAGCTTCCACAGTGTATCAGGGAGTCACCCAAGGTCTATTGAGTAAAGTGAACATGTAAATGACTCTTATCTCATTTGTCACTACCTTTACCTCCCTTAGCTTGAAGGAACTTGTTTTCTAGAAAAAGGTTGATCAAAGAGCTGCTTGCCCAGAGGGCTTCGGAATTGGAACAGGTCCTATCAGGTACCTCAAGTTGAACAAAGGGATGCTGAGGGAGTTTAGGGCTGTAGAGAAAGATGACCCTGAAGAGAATATGGGAGGAGGACATGGGGAGATGGGAACAGAGGAGAGGTTAGCGGGAAAACATGTGGGACACAAACTGAAGTCTGGCAAAGTGTCAGTCACATTATAACCAAAGTGATTGTACTTAATTCTTTAAATTAGATATAGGAGTATTTTGTACACTCTTAAATCATATTTTTTAAGAAGAATAATTTGTTGGGTAAGCACAGATACAAAAATACTTTCATGACTGTAAGGCGCTTAAGAATTATAAGAATAGCTGTTTAGTGTTCAGTTTTTCTATGCATGAAGGTGTGATCCTATGTTGGATGAAAGCAGCTGGTTTGTAACAAAAATTCACCTTGCGTGGTTTGGCCAAATAGACAACTATGAAGCCTAGGGATTTGTAGAAATGTGGTTGGGAAGGGATCTTGAAGACCAAATGAGGCAGTCAAACCTTACCATTTTTCAGATTAGGAAACTTTTCCCTTTGATTTTTGGACATAATCTATATTTTTCTAGTCTAGCTCACCATTGTACCACCAATGTGCCAAGTAGAATATTTTGTCTTTTTCAAATTAAAGTAAATTGACATTAATTGAGTTTTAGAAATCAAAACATTGGTGATGCCCTCTTGAACTAACTGAAGATTAATTGGGTGTTACAAAACTTGAGCTAAGAATGACTGGAAGCTGTGTGTTCACATATAAAACAAATATGTATTTATGTACATAAGTTATAATTAATGGATAATTACAATTTAATGTCCACCATTAACTGTTGAGTAATGTTCATCATTCAGTATAAACAGGCAACAGAAAACTCCCACTCAAGTTGTTAAACATGCCTTTGATTTGCAGACTCTAACGTTTACGCCTGGCTCAGTGAGTTAAATCGTTTAGTGTACTCTTCTAGAGGAGAAAGATTTTCTTGTCATTTGTATTATAATGAACATCAGTCAACCCTTGACTAATGTTGGATATGAAGTTACACATTAGCCATGTATTAAATATTGTCTGCTCTGTGTATAGAATGTAGCTGTACGAAATGAGCTTCTTTTGGCATTGGAGAGAACCCAATAAACAGCACTCCTTATTCATGATCAAGTTCTGAGCCAAAGGAAAAGTCAGACAAAAGAATAAAACAGGGAACTAAATCACCTTTTTCCCCCCACTAATCAAGCTGATAATGGAGAATGTGGCTTATATAAACAGGCAGTTGGGTTTCTTGACACTAAACTGCAGAATTAGGCAGACCAGCCCACCTAGTCATAGACAGGGCTGGACGGCCACAGATGGGTCCCCCTAAAACCTACAGCACGAGGGAGCACAGGACTATGTGTGCACCCGCAGAGAAAAGCCAAATGCCTTAGTCTGTTCAGGCTGCTATAACAAAATACCATTAACTGGGTGGCTTTATAACAAGGGGACAGTGCCCAGATTCAGATTCAGGAAAGGGACAGCAGATGGTCATCAAAATACAAAATAAGATCAAAACATCCAGGAAATATGATAGAATTCATTTGAATATAGGCTCCATGAGGGCAAGGATTTTTTCTGCTTGTTCACTGCTTTATTCCCAGTGCTTAGGAAAGTTGCCCAGCACACATAAGGTTTTCAACAAATATTAATTGAATGAACAAATAGGGGGGATTAAGTAAGCAGGCAGAGGGAGGAGACAGGAGTGGTACATGAGAGGGGCTTCCGTCTTGTGGAAAGAAACATTGTCCTGCCACACAGGTCTGTGAGGTATTTTAAAAAATAGTAATAATAGCCATTCTAGGGAAAAAATGTTTTTGATTTGATAACTTTGCCATCACATGATATGATAGCATTATTTGTGGGTAAGGAAAGAGAGTGGAAATAATTACCAATATTTATTAAATATATATTAGGTGCCAGGCACTGTTCTAAGTTCTTTACAAGTATTGACTCCTCTAAACTTCATAGAAATAATTTGATGTAGGTGCCATTATTGACCCGTTTTATGGATGCAGAAAAAGACAGTGCCAGGTGTAACAAGTTCAAATCCAGGCATTTGGGTTCCTGAGTTCTTACTATTAACCCCTATGTTGTATTTTACTGTTGCTGATAGCTCTCTTTCTCCAGCACCCCTGTGTGTGTGTGTGTGTGTGTGTGTGCGTGCGCGTGCACGCTCACGTGTGCATGTATCTCATGGCCAAGTTTTCTTCATCTCTGTATGATGTTGTTTTCACTTCTGTGAAATGGTGATAAGAACACTTAACTGATGTGGTGAGTCAAAATAAGATAACTGTGAAGCACTTAGCACAATGCCTAGTACGCAGCAAACAGTTAATAAACAGTAGCTACTGTCCTTATCTTTAATATTGACACTGCCTGGTTGGGCAAAGACTTTGTGCCAGCTGCATATATACCTATAGATTGGCGGACCTTGGGCCAGGCAGCCTCCTCTATCCAATCAGCTATAGTAAAGAGGAGGGGCTCCCATGTCCACTCTCTGTCCGATGGAACTACGGACTTGGTAAGTTCTGAGAGCCACTTCTTCCTAAATATAGGAGTCTGGACTTTCATTCTACGGTTAACTCTGGCTATTGGTGTGTCTCACTTTCCATTTTATGAGGAAGGCCAACACTGGCCCAGCCTCTATTCTCAGGGAGGTCATACAGCACACATGATGTTTTCTGGGATTGAGAAAAGGGTGCTACAGACCCACAGGGCTGCGTGGGGTGCAGAATGCAGCTGTACAAGCTCCTGTTGGTTGGAATCTGACAAAGCCCAGCAACCAGCACTCCTCTTCCCTGACCAAGCTTTGAAGCAAAGGCAATGGAAGACAAAAGGGTGAGGCATCCTGGAAACCTTTATTTACTGAGAATGCTGATATTGGGGAACTAGCTTACATATGTGGGCTTCTTGATACCCAGTTCCAGAATCAGGCAAACCAACCTACACTGTCATCATTAAGAAATTTGATTTGCCAAAGCAAATGAAGGAGCTTGGTGTTGAGAGTCACATATGATCTGTATGATTTGCCATTATTTTCTAGGCTAAAGAACAGTTTCCCCACCTCTGACATGAAAGGACCTGTATCTCTTGAACCTCAATTTTCATTAACCCTTGAGGAAGTGGAAGAAAAGTACAGGTTGTTATGGTGAAGAAGGCTTAGATTCCTTCCCTGATGCACTAATGCACCCAAGCACTTTTCCCCCCAAATTTCTAAAAGACACAGAAGTGCCAGAAAATGTATTGGATGCCTTTGGGTACATGTGATCCCAAAGAATCTTCTCTTCACCAGTGGTCATTTGGGTGAGTTTCAGTCTGTTTTAGAACAAGGCTTTAAGGTAGTATTTTCCTTCCTTCCTTCCTTCCTTCCTTCCTTCCTTCCTTCCTTCCTTCCTTCCTTCCTTCCTTCCTTCCTTCCTTCCCTCCCTCCCTCCCT
>NW_007726838.1:79394-92529 GCF_000696425.1 Galeopterus variegatus
CCCTCCCTCCCTCCCTCCCTCCCTCCCTCTCTCCCTCCCTCCCTCCCTTTTTTCCTTCCTTTCTTTCTTCTCTCTCAAAGGAGCTGTAAGCAGGACTAGATGGCTTGGTGCCAGGAAGGTGCCAAGGTGAATTAACACCGATTCCCCTAAGGGAAAATGTAAAACTGCTAATAACTTGTTTGCAAGGGTAGGAGGGGTGGAGAGTGCAGGCTTAATGGCTTCTGCAAGCTGCAGCTTGCTTTCCTGGGAGGAGTGCATTCTCAGAGTTCCAAAATACACTGTGCACCTGCTGGCTGTCCGTTGGCACAGTTCACCCGTCCTCGCTTTCAATTACAATGCCTTTGGAAAGAAGCCACAAACCTGGTCTCCTGCATAAGGTGGTTGGGACTTAGCTGTTGAGTGTTTTCTCTCACTACGAGGACCACATGGCCTGACAGGACAGAGCCTGTCTGGAAGACATGGCACGGGGAGGTGGGTAGTAGGATCAGGAATGTGGGACATTAGAATCCCTGATTAGCCCATTGGAAGAACTACCTTCCACCCAGAGTCATTTTACCTACTCAATTCACCTCAGAGCTCTTAGGTCTGTCAAAGGTGATCCTCTTTACCTGTTCATTTATTTATTATCTGTTTTCCCCACAGGAATATGAGGTCCCACCAGGACAGGGGCTTCATCTGTCGTGTTCACCTTTGCAGCATCTACGTCAAGGGCAGTGTCTGGCTCATCATAATCAGAAAATAATATTTGCTGAACGAACAATTGAAGAAGTGAATCCTGTCCTATGTGCTCATTTCACAGAAGAGGAAACAGAGTCACAAAGTGACACAGTGCCTTGCCTATGTCACATGGGTGGAGGTGGAACCTGGGCTAGACCCCAGCGCATTCTCATTCCTTACATCCTTCAGGTGTTTAATCAAAATTCACTGTCTCAGTGAGACCTTCCCTGGCCACCTGTGGACGACTCCACATCCGCCGCCCCAGCCAACACTGCACATGCCTTCCTGGCTTTGTTCTACACCCTCAGCCAGTGAGCACATATCAGGGCTAACATACTCTATATTTTATCTTGTTCATTGTTTGTCTCTTTCTGTAGAATGTAGGCTGCAGGACGGCAGGAATTTTTGTCTGTCATATTCACTGCTGTGTCCCCAGCACCTGGCACAATAATCAACACACAGAAGATAGACTATTTGCTGCTGAGGAATGAATGAGCAGGACTATGACTCTCAGCCTTTAGGGACAGTGGGACAGTTTGCACAGGTTGGATGCAACTCAAATGAGTGGTAAGTAGAGGCAGAATGTTAAAACTGAACTTGGGTGTCAGTACCTTGGGCCCTGCCACTGCTCTTTGTAGCTTTGGGTAAGCTTGCCTGAGTCTCAGATCTCCCATCTGTGTCATGGGAAGGGATTAAATGATGTCATTTCCATAGGGCCCTCCTCATGTGTCTGGCACACAGTAGGTGCCCTATAAATATGATTTCCTCCTTGTTCTTAATCTATCTCTGTGAGGATCCACTATAGTGTCCCTGGAACTGAGAAGCCGAGGAAAACTTGGGAAGCCCCTTGACATGAGTGCTGAGTGGTTAGAAATGGGAAGTGGGTGGGAGACCTTGAGAAAGCACCTCCTGCTCCCCTTCACTCTTTGCCTGAGCCTTGACATCTGCATGACACGCACTTGACCTTGAGGGCGGAAGACAATCTGCTAATGATGGTGAAAGGAAAAGCACAGCCAGGCTGGGCTCTTCCTGCTCTGTCTGGAAGCATTTGCAAACAGGGTGTAGGTCAGGAGGGAGATCTTCTGAGAGAGTAAGTGAGCGAGGCCAAGGCAGCCTCCTTACCCTGAGTTAAGAACGGGGTGCCTCCCTGTCTTCCTCTTCAGCGACCCCTGCTGTCATGTGACAGGTGAAATGCCAGCCGAAATGGCAGGTCAGGAGCTTCACTGGGCCATGTGACCTGTTCTCTGCCCAGGGCTCTGGTCACCTGCTCTGGGTTGCAGCCTTCTTTTAATTCCTCTGTGAGTAGAGGAAGCTACCTAGGGAGGCAGGACAGGAGGTTGTTGGCCCTATAGCCCCAGACATCCCTGCAAACTCCCCCTGCAAAGGCTTCCTGTTGGGGACAGTTTATAGTTTGGTGATTAAAGACATGACCTTGGTGTCAGATCTGGCTTTGTGTCCCATCTCTGTCACTTTCTGGTTAGGGCAAGTCACTTAACTTTCCTAAACGCAGTTTCCCATCTATAGAATGAGCGTTCTAACAGTAGCTACTTTGTGAGATTGCTAGGGATTTTAAATGAGATAATCCATGGAAAGTGTCTGGCACATACCAAGTATCCAAAAATACTAGCTATTGTCATTGTTATTGTTGTTGCTGGGGACACAGCAGTGAACATGACAGACAAAAGTTCCTGCCCTCCTGCAGCCTGCATTCTACAGGGAGAGACAAATAGTGAACAAGATAAAAATGTACAGTGTGTATTAGTCATGATAAGTGCCCAGGAAGGAAGAAAAGCCAGAAAAGGAAAGAGAAATGTTGGCTGGAGTGCAGGGTGTGGAGTTTTCTACAGGTGGCCAAGGCAAGCCTCACTGAGAAGACGGCTTTTGATTAAAGACCTGAAGGAGGTGAGGAACGGGGTTCTCGTCCAGCTTCCACCTTTACCTGTGTGACGTAGGCATGTCACTTGTCTAGCTTCCTGTTTCCTCTTCTGTAAAATGAGCACATAGGACAGGATTCATTTCTTCAATTGTTCATTCAGCAAATATTTATTTTCTAATTACTATGAGCCAAGCACTGCCTTTGACACAGACATTGCAAAGGTGAACACGACAGAGGAGGCCCATGTCCTCATGGGACCTCATATTCTTGGGGGAAGACAGATAATAAGTGAACAGGTAAACAAGATCACCTTTGACAGACCTAAAAGCACTGAGGTGAATTGAGTAGGTGAAATGAGTGTGTCCTACTGCCCACCTGCTGTGACCTCTCCCCCTGTGGATCAGGACCACGAAGAAGCTGCACCACGCTCGGCCTGGGCCCATCTCAAATTCGGAAGCCATCAGCGCTGACCGGGTGTGGGAACAGGGAGCAGGGCTTTCCCTTTCTCCCAGGGTCTCAGAGGGCACCCTGGTCCTTTCAAGTCTCAGTGACACTTACAGTCTGCAAAGTCAGAACAGGTGGGAGTCCTTGTCATGGAATATCACGCCCCTGCTGCTGTGGTCAATTGCTTTCTTTCAGCCTTACATTTTTAGATTCCTTCCATGTATGTGCTTCTTTTCATGTTTTCTCTCTTCCCTGCCATCAGAAAGCTAGACTTCTAACTATTCTCCTCTTGATGGTGACAGTATTCCTTCCCTGCTGAATCTCATCCTTTTGATTTTTCTGCCCAGAGTCCTAACCTTGTTATATGAGCTTGGTTTGTATTCTCCTCTGTTTAGCTGCAGTGGCTCCCACGGCAGACCTGGCTGCCACTTCGTTCAAGCTGTTTACACCACTTCAGGGTTATTAATAAAGATAGTAAATGAGAGAAGATCCAGCACCAGCCCCTCGCACCCCTGCAGACACCTCCCTGGCGGGTAATTGCTGTTTATTGTGCTGCTCTGTTTATTGTCTTTAAGCCAATTGTCACTCTGTTATTCTCTAAACTGACATTAACAGTTTTTAAACAGATTTTTCAAGGGGATTTCTCATGAGGCAGACATCCACTCTGAGGCTTAATAATGCCGAAGTCTAGGAAAACTAGTTTTGTTGGTGAAATCTGTGTGCAGGGTTTGCCTTGGGGAAATTTATGTCTCAGGATAAGTTAAAACTCTCCCAGATGCTTCTTGGCCCCATGGATGCCATTGCCCTGAGCCTGCCTTTAGTGGCTTCCCACCTCATGCTAACTCTGGCCATCATAAGAACTTGCTATTTCTACTCTCAAGTCCTCTCCATTATGATCTTTATGCCTTATAAAGTGTCAACTAGTTGTTATAAAAAATAGATATGAACTAATGAGAACCAGCTTTCCTCCTCCCTTCCCTTTAATATATTCTTCATATTAGAACTGTCCTTCTATTTCATTTTATCTGACACAAAACGTTTCCTGAAGGCCTACTCAATGTGTCAGACATTGTTTGGACACAGGAGTAAAAAGATGGTGAGATTCTTCTGCTTCTGGTAGGATGTGTAAGCTTGTAGCAGACCAGTCCTTTCACAAATAACAACTATAAACTTTGAGTAAAATTGAAAAACAAAACCCAAAGCACCAACCACTTAAGGAAACTGGAGTACTACTGTCTGAATGTTTGTGTCCCCCCAAAATTTGTATGTTGAAACCTAACAACCAATATGACGACATGGGGGAGGGGCTGAGGAAGTGATTAGATCATGAGGGAAAAACCCTTGTGAATGGGATTAGGGCCCTTATAAAAGAGATCCCAGAGAGCTACCTTGTCTCTTTCACCATGAGAAGATACAGTTAGAAGATGTCATCTTTGAACCAGGAAGCGAGCCCACACCAGACATTGCATCTGCTGATGCCTTGATCTTCGTGGACTTAACAGACTCCAGAATTGTGAGGAATATATCTCTGTTGTTTATAAGCTATCCAGTTTATGGCATTTTGTTATAGTGGCTGAACAAACTAAGACAGAGAGTGAACGAGATCAGAAGATTCTGAAGAGGAATTGACACTTCAAAGAAGGAAATGACTCTAGGTGAGTTCCTTATTTTTATGGCTTTTAGACTTGGGTGTCATGAAGGGTGGAGTGGCCAAAATCCTATAAAAAATTTACTGGTGAGTTAAAGGGAGATTACAGAAAGGAAAGAATCACCAAGAGAGAACCCAAATTCTGTGTTTAAACTCTGCCAAATCTCTGACCATGTTTCAGACAGATTGCAAGCAGACCAGCTAAGGATGAATGAGCTGAACTGAGGGCTAAATTGCTGTCCAAAAGACAAATTTGCAGTTTGAATCTAGCTAAGCAAATTACCTGCTAAATCAAATAAAATAAACACTCTTTGGAGGAATATAACATAATCCAGATCACCATAACATAACATTCACTATGTCCAGGATATGCTCCAACAAAATTACTCAACCTATGAAGAAACAGGAAAATGTAACCCATTTTCAAGAGAAAAGGGAAATTAATGGAGACTGACCCCAAAAGAATCTGAAGATAGAAATGTGTTAAATAAATTATTAGAATGCAGTACAAATTATGTCTCAAGTACAGTCCTAAGGTTATGCACTCAGCATAGAGGTGGCACACAGGACAGACAATCTTCATCTCTGCCTAGGGCAGAAAAGGCTCTTAAGAGAAGCTGGCCTTTGAGCTGGAGTCTTAGGACTTAAAGGATGCAAGAACTCATTAAGTGAGAGAGAGGAGAGGAAGGGAGAGAGAGAAAGAGTTATGGGGAGGTGCATCTAGGGAGTGAGAAAGGGTATTTTAGAGAGAGGGAATAACAAAAGTTGCCTTGGAAAAAATCACAACAGCAGTTGAATCCCTCTTATCCTATGTTAATTGGTTAAAATATAAAAAAAATCATCAAAAATATTGGTTAAAGTGAAAAATTAACAGAAAATTATTTATACATGCTGCTATGAGGTTTTTGTTGTTGTTGTTGTTTCATTTTGTTTTATACATGCTGCTATGGTTTGAATGTCCCCTCCAAAACTCATGTTGAAATTTGATTGCCATTTTGATGGTATTGGGACGTAGGATCTTTAAGGGATGATTAAGTCATTAGGGCTCTGCCTCATGAATCAATTAATGCTGTTATCAGGGGAGTGGGTTAGTTACTGTGGGAGGGGATTCCTGATAAAAATAATAAGTTTGGCCCAACTTCTTCTCTGTGTCATGTGCTGTCTCATACTGTGATGTCTTCTACCATGAGATGAGGCCCTCACCAGATGTCTGAGCCATGCTCTTGGACTTCCCAGCCTCCAGAACTGTGAGAAATAAATTTCTTTTCTTTATTAGTCACCCAGCCTGTGGTATTCTGTTATAGCAGCAGAAAACAAGCTAAGACACATGCCTTAAACATTTTATTTGAATTTAAAACATATAAATGGGCATTCTTTCATCAATTTTTTGATTTAAGGTCTAGATACTTTCTTGGAATATGATTAGTGTCACGCATTGTATTTCTTACATAAATGAATCCATATTGCATTGTACACTATTTCCATTTTTGATTTTTAAAGTGAAATGAGAAATTAAAAACACTTATAAAGCAACCTGAAACAGAAACCCATATAGTCTTTATATTGCCTTGTTCACACCTAATCTAACAGCATTTTTTGGGTAATTCAACTTACTGAATTTTTACAAAGCATTCAACTTAGTTTTCATATAAATATTCTTTTCTCTTTGCTATGGCATATCATTGTATCATATTTATATATAAATTAAATGACGTAATGACAATGACGAGTACAGGGACAATGGACTCTTGGTAAACATACAACTTTGACTTGTGAGAGCAGACGTGTATGAGTCACAAGAGAGCCACCAACCATCTCAAGTACTCAGTGTGCTATGAGAATCGGCCAGTGTGTTTACAGAGTGAATGGACAGCCTTGGTTAATAGGGTTAAGAGCAAATGTCCTAATTTTGTATGACTGCTGCATAGCCCAAAACACCTCTCTAATATTGCCTACCCCAGAACAATTATCCTAACACTGTGAATTAATTTCCAGCTAGGAAATATGAAGTGTTAGTACGAAAGTCATATTAAAGTACCACCAATACCCCATACAGATTGATCTTTGTCTAATTTTGTCAAGAACTGGTCATTTCTAGGTCATCTCTATCCTCACTGAATTCCTCCTGCAGAGACATCTGTATCAATTGTAATTCTGCTGTAGTTCCCTGATTTCCTGTTCTCAGAAAATAACATTGGGCTGTCACTGTAAGAATAAGATGAGTTGAAGAAATTCGGTAAACATTGGATGGACTGACTTAAGCATTTCCTAAAAACCAATTTGAAAAGGTCATTTAAATTTACTTGAAACATTTCATCAAAAAATTGGATAGGAAATCATATGTCAACAGCCTTCTATAGCTACCTGGATTAGCACGTTGGTTGAAGAAAACCTTTGGTACATATTTTCTTGAGTGTGGCCTAATCTCGAAATCAGAGGCATCTATTGTTTAGGACAGGGAATTAAAAAGGAAAAAAATACCACTTTCAAACAAATAGTCTAAGTAAAAGATAATAAGTGAAGAAAGACAAAATTTATATAAAAAATAAGTTCCAAAAGATGATTAAGGTATAAAATTATTAATATGCAGATTTTGACTGATTAGTTTGAACTGATTTGGATAATCAAGTGAAAAATGAATAAGAACTAATGAAGAATTAGTGGACTCCTTCTAAAAGGACAAAGCTTTTAAATTACCCACATAGACTTGGTCCTTTCTTTTGATATAATACTGTACTCTTCTGAGCTTTGCTACTGTAGAAATTTGCATTGCAGATCTAAGTAATGATTAACAAGCACTCTCACTTTTCTAACTTCTGAGTTTGTGTCATCAACAAATATTTATTGAACACCTACCATGTGTCATATGCTGAATGAAGTGCTGATCATGTTTATGAAAATGATTATTTGACACATAATTCCTTTGTAACCATTAGGGCATTTAGAGAAAAATCAAGAGGTTTTCAATATTCTGTAAATGCTTCAAACTTCTAGAGTACACTCAAATACAGTTTGATCACATGTGGGGACTAATTCTTACCTACACACACACAGGACTTCCAGTTGTAATAGAATTCCCTTGCCAGACTCCATTTCCCAGCTGCCATATCACACAGAAGGCATAACAAACACCTCTATTTTGACTCTTATTTGAGAACAAAGAGGGACCATGTCATGTGCATCTTCTCACAACTGTGAAAATATTATTTCAAAACATAGGCCAGTATTTTTACAATATTACATTATCCAATATAGGAGGCATTGTTTTTGCATTCTATTTAAAGTCCTCAATTTGTTAGTGACCGTCAGTCCTTGTCTTACGCATCAACATTCAACACACATGATCACTCCTTCCGTCTTGAAAAGTTTCTCATCCTTCATTTCCTTTCATTCCGCACTCTCTTGTGCTTTTTGTTTAACAGCATTATTGAGATACATTTTACATATCCTAAAATTCACCTATTTCAAATGTTCATTCAATGCCTTTTAGTAACTTTACTAAGCGGTATATCCATCACCATTAATCAGTTTTAGAACATTTTATCCTCCCAGTGAGATCCCTCAGGCCCATTTACAGTCGATCCCCTTTCTTATACAAAGCCCATCTCTCTTGCTTTTCCTCGTACCTCCCTTACTCCTTTGCAGGCTCATTCTCCTCTGAGTCAGTAACTATTTTAACTTCTCAGGGTATCACTTGGGCCCTGCCCTCTTCCCACTCTACGCTCTCCCCTTGGAGGACTTCATTGTGACTGTGGCTTCAATTACCCCCTGGAAACAGGCAGCTCTCCATGATGCTCCAGAGCTGTATATCCAAAAAATTTACTAGACACCTCCATTATAGGTGTTGAAACATATCCCACATCCAAACTCATGGCTTCCATCCCTGTTCTGGTTCTCAATCTTAGTAAGTAGAACAATTACCAATTCAATCTCCAGAGCCAAAAATCTTGGGTCATCCTTGACAAGACCCCGTCTCTTGCCATCCCCATATTTAATCCATCACCATTTCTCTTCAGTTTTTAAGCTCCTAAATATCCCTTAAATGCATTTCCTTATCCAAATCCCCACTGCTGTTAACCTGGTCCAGAATCCCATGATCTTTCACCTGGAATATGCCATAAATAGGCTCTAACTTGTGTTCCCATCTTCTCTCTTCCCCCTCTAATCAGTTCTCCATATTGTAGCCAAAATGAAATTAAAGAAAAAACAAAAAAGCAAACCTCATTCAACAGCTTTTCATTTCTTCTAGATTCATATAAATTTATTAACACAATTCATTGCACATCATTACCCCTGCCCTCTGTTCTTCAGCCATACAGCCCTTTTAAAAATTATCCTAAAAGTACACATTTCTTCCCACCACAGGTCTGTTGCACACGTGCTCTCTTTGCTTAAACCTCCTGTGTCACTTGCTTCTATCCACCTGATGAAACTGCTAACATCCTTCAGATATTAGCTCGAACCACACTTTCTCATGGAAACCTCCCATCTACCCTCAGAGTAGGCAAGTTATCAGGTTACATGTTCCCTTAGTATTCTGTACTTTCCCTTTATAAAACTTACTGCAGGTTGTACGTACACAATTTATGGCTGTTTGATTATTATCTGTCTTTTCTACTAGACCATAAGCTCCATGAAGATACTGTCTCTGTTCATCCAAGAGCTAACACAGCATACAGGAGGTACTCCATAAATGCTGTAGAATGAATAAATAAATGAATGAAATGAACCAAACCAGTAAAACCAAATAGAATACAATGGTTAAGATCTGGAACGTGCTTACATTGTATAGCTTTTTGCCTCAGTTCTCCAAAATGGCTTCATTTCACATACAGTATGTTTTTACCCAGAAAGAAGAGCTCAGTTTAAATTCAGGGGCTATTTCTTGTCTCAGGCATATCATGGAGTCAAGCTCTTATTACTTTTCTGGGAATATGCCTTCAACTCTGCTGTCTTTATCTCTGAAATGATATAACCTCTCTCACTCTTTGGAAATGAAGTTAAGAGTTAGTGCGCCACATTTAGTGGTGAACAGCTAAACATTCTACAACTGGCTCTTTCAAGGGGAAAGAGCCAGATCTGCCCACCACTGGAGGTGAGGGACATTTCCCTTGATGTTTTTCTTTTCTCTCCTTAACTGACACTATGGGTTGGCCTTGCCTCTCTCCAACTTTCTGCAACTTCGTGGCTATTTTTCTATCTTTAAATGCTTTCGACTAGTTGAGATTGCTATTTGGAATACAGAGACATTGAGAGAAGTTTCATTTTCATTCCCAAGGCTAAATTGCCATCTGTCATGAACTCTAATCTGCCACAAGATTTGGGCAGAGGGGTGTAGTCTGTGTTTGCAGCTTCACAAAGATTTGCACCGGACAGTAAACCCCATCAAAAGGAAATACAGGCTCAGGAATCTGACCATAAATAAATGTTATTCATAACGACTGTTTACCAACAGTTTCACATGCCTTTGTACATACTTCATAAACAGTTTTCAAGACAGTGTTTATGCAAAGGATTAGTAAAAGGGCAAAAGCCTCAAGGGAGAGAGCTCACCAGTGCAAGTCTCTCCAAGCACTAAACTGTGAACAAAAGTAAACCTTTGCTCCACCCTAGAGCCCAGCTTCACAGCCAACGTTAGACACCCACGTGTGTTGGCAAAGATAAAGTCAACAACAAAAGGACACATGTCACATCTCCTGCAGAATGACATGACCACCACCGCTCGGGAGTGGCAACTCAGGCCTGCTGGAAATCCTCACAGTAAACAGACCACTGAGTCCATCTCTTGTCATGCAGCTGATGGCAGGGAACAGGACGTTGCTCCTGAAAGCAATGATAGCAAAGCGAGCAAGGGCCCCAACTGTTTGTTAAATGCCTAATGATTAACAGAAGCCACAGCCCCAGCCTTTGGGCTGCCACTCAGGGAAGTCTGTTTAGAAAACAGTCAACCACCAATATCTCGAGCAGGTTGAACAGATGGCTCCAGGGTCCAGGCCAACTGTGTTTTCCTCAATTTCACACAGCTTTGGGTAATGAGGACCATAAAATTCAAGAAAAGTATAAACATGAACACCCCCACCCCCACCCCTGCCAGTGTACAGGGTCTCTAATCTCTGGGCAACAAAATCTAAGAAAGATGCAAGATTAGAGGGACAGGGAGAGCCTGAGTAGAATGGACTTGAATTTACTACAAGTCGTCTGTGTGTGACTGAACATGCAGGAGAAGAAAATGAAATCTCCATAAACTTTTCTGCATAAAGCACCTGAAGGAACCAACAGTGAGAGAGTGTATCATGCAGCTCAGCCAGTGGCTCAGAGATCTGTACGTGGAAACCCCTGATTCTAAAGTAGAAAAACCTGTTGATAAAGTTGTAACTGGACCATTCGGCCTACCTACCACAAAGCTTCTCCATCACACCTCCGATTGCAAGTGTTGTAAGCAAGAAAAAAATGTTAGAGGCTGAGCTATGGCTATCACAGGTTTGATATGATCATGACTACACCTGCTTAATATAGACTCAGGAGACCTATTTGCCAATCCTAGCCCTGCCCCTACTCACCAGTTAATCTCTTTGCATTTGTCAAATGGGCACATAAGGCCTGACTTTATATATTTCACAGAGATGTTGCTAAGATAAAGGAAACATGTCTTCCTGGCAAGAAAGCATTGTACATTCATGTTTTTAGGCCCTAATCTAAATAAGTGCAATATTGAACTTTAAAAGACAAAAATAAAACAGATATAACCCTAATTCCAAGATGAGATAAACCTCTGCATAAATTAGCAACACAATGCAGGTGTGAAAAATATATGTAAAAGATATATTGGAATAAATATAAGGAGCTAACAACTCCCGAAAAATATATCTGAAAATATATATATTTGAAGCTAATTAAAACTCCATACCCAGGGAAGGAAAGGGCAGACACAGCTGCCTGTTGCTGCCCACTAGAATAAGTGGTGGGATGGATCATATCCTCAATGTCACCAAAGGACAGGTGCTCTGAGATTCTGATAGAGGCAGAATTTGGTCAGAACCCAGGATAAAGAACCCAATGAGCCTCACGAGGAGATATCCATGTAGCACAGGGGGATGATATCAGAAAGAGAAAAAACAAAACAAAACAAAATCTTTTTGCTCAAGATGAACCTACAAATTAGAATTCTAAAACACAGAAGGAAAATTAAATCCGAGAAAGTTAGCTAACATAAAAATCAGGAGATCAATTCACTCTTGAAAATAACTATTAATTTGTTATAATTAATATTAAATATTATAATAATTAATAGTTACATAACTATTAACTATTATTTAATGACACCTATTAATTAAATGAGCCAACTTGAAAGTGACTGTGTAAGTATGTTTAAGGACCTCTAAGAAATAGAGAAAGGACTGGTATCCACAAAAAAGAACAAGAGGTCATGAGATAGATAAGAAGAAATATTAATAAGAAGAATACATGGACCTTTAACAATCAATTAGAAATCCCAGAAATGACTTCCAGTTTCAGCTCTGACATGTAAAGAGTTTGGATGTCATCACTCCTGTCTCAACAACATGAAAAAGCTAAACAAATTGAAAATCAACAACTTTTTCTGAATCCATCAGAGAACTAGAGAGGCAAATTCAGGGATCTGATTATTTGGAGCAGAAGGTGCTGGATTTATAACCTGGTAGGAACACTTTATGGTAATTTTGATGAACTGTTGAAGACTAAGTGTGAACTAGCAAGAGAGGAAGAAACTCTGGGGCCCAGTCTTAGGAGGCCCTCACACTGTCATGGGTTTTACCTCCTGGAACCCCACCAAGTTCCCAAGGTCATAATCTGAGAAAGATTCCCTTGTGGCTCTGATGGGGGAGGGAAAAAGCAATTTTTTTGGAAATACTTCCAAACTTTTTCATTTATATAAAGGCCTACTTTCCAGGAAAAAGACTTTACCAGAGCCTTATCACAGCTGGGGGGTGGTGGGAGGTGTATGTTTTCCCCATCCCAGCATCCTCTAGCCCTGTTGTTTTATCTAAGAGATGGGAAAAGCTGAGAATAACTTCTGAAGATCTAACCCAGGGACACAGGCTCACTAAAAGACTGAGATTTAATTTTAATGTTGTAGAAAACTTTTCTTCTCCCTTGCCTTCCCACCAGAACAACAGGGCTCCAATACAATAACAGTGGATTACAGCTGAAAGAGTTACAAGATCCATACTCTGAGAGGTACTTAAGGAAGCCCAAAGTCAAGAAGGAAGATAAAAATAGGAACACTGGAATAATTTGAAACCTCTGGCATCTATAGCTTCAGAAAACATTATAAAATAGCCCAATTTCTAGCCAGATTAATACAAAATGTCACACCAAAGGCCTATTTACTTTAGTTCCTATAATTCAGTACAATGTCTATCTTTTTTTTTTTTTTTTTTTTTTTTTTTTTTTTTTTTTTTTTTTCCTTT
>NW_007726838.1:92779-133576 GCF_000696425.1 Galeopterus variegatus
GCGGGAGCCGGTCTGTATGTGGGATCCGAACCCTCGGACGGGAGCGCCACCGCGCTTCCCAAGCGGCGCACTATCCAGTGCGCCACCGGGCCGGCCCACAATGTCTATCTTTTAACAGAAATTATAAGGCATGCTAAAAGGCAAGAAAAAACCAACCAACCAACCAACCAAACAAAAAAAAAAACCAAACACAGCCTGAAGAGAAAAAAGCAATCCTCAGAACCAGACTTGGGTGTGACACAGATATTGGAATTATCAGATACAGAATTTAAAATAACCATGATTAACATATTGAAGTCTCTAATGGAAAAAGTAGAAAACATTCAAGAACATATGGGTGATCTAAGTAGAGAGATGGGAACTCCAAGACAGAATCAAAAGGAAGTAATAGAAATCAAAAGCATTGTAACAGTGAGGAAGAAAGTCTCTGATGGGCTCATCAATACATTGAATAAGGCCACAGAAAGAATCCGTGAACTTGAAGATAGGTTAACAGAAACTTCCCAAACTGAAATTCAAAAAGAAGAAAGAATAGAGGGTGGTGGGGAAGAGGGAGCAGGAGGAACAGAACATTCAAGCACCGTGGGAGAATTTCAAAAGGTGTAACATATATGTAATTGGAATACCAGAAAGAGAAGAAAAAGAGAATGAAGGAGAGGAAATATTGGAAGTAATAATGGATAAGAACTTTCTAAAACTGACAAACATGAAACCACAGATCTAAGAAGCTCAGAGAACACCAAGCAAGAAAACTGCCAAAAAATAACCACTTAGGCATAGCATATTCAAACTGAAGAAAACTAAAGACAAAAAGAATACCTTGAAAGAAGCCAGGGGGGAAAAACACGTTACTTATACAGGAACAAGGACAGAAATTACAGCAGACTTCTCTTCAGAAGCTGTTATGGACTGCATCTACCCTCAAATTTATAGGTCGAAGCCCTAACCCCATGTGACTGCACTTGAAGATGGACCTTTAATGAGGAGATTAAATGAAGTCATAAGGGTGGAGCCCTAATTCAATAGGACTGGTGTCATGATAGGAAGAGGACACCAGAGATTCACTCACAGAAAAAGGCATAGTGAGAAGGCAGCCATCTGCAAGCTAAGGAGAAAGGTCTCAGAAAAGTCCACCCTGCTGACACCTTGATCTTGGGCTTGCCAGCCTCCAGAACTGTGAGAAAATACATTTCTGTCATTTAAGCCACCCAGATGATGCTATTTTTTAATGGCATTTCTAGCAGCCTAATACAGAAGCCATACAAACAAGAAAAGAGTAGAGTGAAATATTTAAAGTATTGAAAGAAAAGAAAACCCACCAACCTAGAATTCTATATCCAACAAAATTATCCTTTAAAAGTGAAGGAGAAATAAAGAGTTTCTCATGCAAACAAAAACTGAGGGGATTTGTTGCCAGCACATATGTCCTGGAAAAAATGTTTAAAGATTCAAGAAGGAGGAAAATTATATAGACCAGAAACTCATATCTACATAAAGAGAAAAAAAAAATAGTCAGAGAGGAAATAAATGAAGTTAAAATAAAATCTTTTATATTGCTTATACGTAATTAATATAAAAGACAGTTGCTTGTTTAAAGTAATAATAGTAGCTAGTTCTTGGGTGATTACAGGATATGTATAGGTGAGATGAACAGCAGCCGAATCATAAGGGATGAGAGGGAGGAATTGGGAATACCCTACCTATTATAAGGTCCCCTGCACTACACATGAAGCAATATAGTGTTATTTGTTTTTTGTTTTTGTTTTTTTCCTTTTTGTCTTTTTTCGTGACCGGCAACGGATCGCAACCCTCAGTGTCGCGCCCGCACCTCGCTCAGCCAGTGAGCGGGAACCGGTCTGTATGTGGGATCCGAACCCTCGGCGGGAGCGCCACTGCGCTTCCCAAGCAGTGCACTGTAGCAATGCGCCACTGGGCTGGCCCAATATAGAGTTATTTGAAGGTGGACTTAGATTAGTTAAAAAATTATATTGCAAAGTCAAGGTGAACCACTAAAAAAATTTTCTTAAAGAAGTATAATTAATATATTATATTGTATAATGATCTAATCAGAATAGTTACCGTATCTATCACCTAAACATTTACCATTTCTTCGTGGTTATAACATTCAAGATCCTTTTTTCTGGCTATCTTCAAATACACAATACAATATTATTAGCTATTGTCAACCTAGTACACCAGAGCTTATTTTTCCTATCTAACTGTAACTTTGTAACTTTGAACCAGTCTACCAACATTTCCCCAGCCCCCACCCCCTTTCCCTGCCTCTGGTAACCATTGTTCTACTCTCAATTTCTCTTTTTTCTCTCTTTTTATTTATTTTTCTTAATTGCCATGATAATTGTATATATTTATGGAATACAATATGGCATTTGGGTATATTCATACTGTGCACAATGATCATATCAGGGTGTTTGGCATATCCATCACCTCAAACATTTGTCACTTTTTGTGCCATGAATATTCAACATCGTCTTTACTAGCCATTCAAAGATACCTCGTAAATAATCACTTTAAATATGAATGATCTAAATATATCAATTAAAATGTAGAGATCTTCAGAGTGTTACAAACAAAACAAAAATAAGACCCAAGTATATGTCATCTATTAGAAATACCAGAAATAAAAAATGCAATGAAAAAACTCAGTGGATGGAATAAACTCTGGGTTGTTCAGTCAAAGAGGGTATTTAGGGATTTAGAAGATAAAACCGAAGGACAGAATGTGATGCTGACATTTTAAAGGTGCAGGTGAGATACCAGAAGACTTGATTGTGAGCCTCCAGCATATTTCCAGCAAGAGTTTCAGAAGAGGACAGAGGAAATGGATGCACAATATGAAGGTCATGGCTGAGAATTTCCAGGACTGGAAAAGGATATGAGACCTAAGGAACACCAAAGGCGTAACAGGATGAATGAAAACGAATCCACACACTGAAGAGAAACTGCAAAATATGAAGAGGTAATCTTAAAAGCTACCAGAAAGAGAAGACACGTTACCCTTGCCATCAGCAGCAATGATACCAAGAAGCAACTTGGTATCATACAATACAACTTCAAAATGCTAGGGATTATATCTATAAATTAGAATTAGGTTCAGCTACAAGTAATAGAAAAACCCAATATAGCAGTGATTTAAATAAGGAGACAGTTTATTTCCTTTTTGTATGAAAGTCCAGAAGATAATCATTCAGAACTGTTTATGGTGGCTTCGCTTCCTGCTGCTTAAGGATCTAGGTTCCTTCTACCTTTCAGAACTGTGGTCCCCAGATGTGTACCTTGTCTCAGCCCAAGAAGGCACTTCGGCCATCCCATCCATGTTCCAAGCAGCAGGATGGAGGAAGAGGTAAAGAAGTGAAGGACACACTTGGCTGTCTATTGAGGAGGGTTCTGGAGCAACTTCACAACACTTCTACTTATATCCATTGGCTAAAATCTAGTGAATATGGCCACACTTAGAGAGAATGGAAAATGTGCTCTTCACTTTGGCCAGCCATGTGCCCAGTTAAAAATTCTATTTCTATGAAAGAAACAGATGATAGATACTGGGGGCAAGTAGCAATTTCTGTCATACTGTGCATGAAAGTGGTTCAAAGTTTTTGTTTTTAAAAAAGACATTTTAATTCCAAGAATCATAACTATAGCATTATTTAAAACAGCAAAAACTAACAAAAAAAAGTAACTGAAATCTGGTAAGATTTGGGCAACTACAGATAATTTAGTTTCTGTAATAGTGTTGCTCCCACATTCTTAGAGCAGGGATCTTTAACTTGGGGGCTGATGGATGAATTTTAGGGGGTCTGTCAGTCTCCTGCAATTATATGTAGACTTTGAGGTTTCTGTATAGCTTCCTAAAAAAATGGCTCAGAGGTTCTGATAGGTTCTCAGAGGGGTTTATAACCCACAGAGGGGTTAAAATTAACTTTTAAAAATGAGTTTAGGTTAAAACAAGAATTCTATTTAAATTTTTACGTACTTCTGAAGATCGAGAGCAAATTAGTTCAACCACATCCTATAGTATAAAAGCTATTCATGACTAATTGTTGTAGCAGGTGTTTATTATGGGAAAATTTGCCCTGTAGCCTTTTAGTTTGCACAACTCATCCAGTCCATAAACGCCTTTATTATTAATCTTTTTATATTTTGCTTTCCAAGTAAATTGCACTTCCTTTGAAGGCAGAACTTTGTTTCTTAGACGTATTTGCGTGATGTCAAGCCCAACCTCTTGCCCTTAGTAGACATCCTGCTGATTGCTAGATGGCAAGTTTAATTATTCCCTAGTGACTACCTATCTAGCTTGGCCCTATTCATTTCATGTGGCCTAAGGAGTAGTGCATTTGGTAATAAAAAGCTATTATTGTCCTTCTAACGTTTCCCTTTGTTTGAGCTTCCTAATCTCTCTCTGAAGTTAGGTTTCATTGATATGGTCTCCTCCTCTTCATAGAAATGATAATGGGCTTGAGCTTTGCATATATTAATTACACAATTTTGGATAACAAACCCACAGCACAGGTTGATAGAAGCCAAATTTCTCTCTCTTGATCTTATCCACTTAACCACATAAAGAGCAAGACTTATCACTCCTGTTGTTTAGATACTACACCCAATCTCTATAACCAAGTAAGCTTCCCCAAGTCCTCTTCTGCCATTGCGATCTAAGGGATTAAGAGGAAGAGGCTTTGATCAACAATATACAACCACACAGAGCCTCAGACTTTTGAGACTTATGCAGCATCCTTACAGCAACCACTTAGAGTAGACATACTAGCTCTCATCAACTCCTTCTTTTGGCAAATAAGAAAATAATGCAATACTTGCTAACGTTTATTAAGCTATTTTTATTGTTGCATTTAAAGAGCACCTAATATGTCACAAATATAATCCTCCACGTGATGCAAAGAGTTTTGTGTTGCTGTTATTATCATCCCCATTTTGCAGATAAGAAACTAAAACACAGAAAGATAAAGTAACTTGTCCACCATCACACAATTATTAAGTGCACAGATTTCAAATCCAGGCAGTTGGGCTCCAGAGCCCTAGTTTTCAACCCCTGACTCTCAGCGTACCCAGTGCAGGCACCAAAAAGCCAAGTGCCTTGACTAACTTCAAAAGCTTTTCAGTATGGTGCAGTCATTAAAAGCATATTCTCTGGAGTCAGATAAAGCAGTGTTAATTTCAGGTCCACTAGTACTCATTCAGGTAAATTATTTAAACCATCTGAGCCACCTCTCATCTTCAAAGTCTCTATCCTAGCACCTTTCTCACTGGATTGCTGTGTGGATTAAGTGTGAATTGCTTTCCTTAACACCTGGTAAAAAGCACATACTCAGTACACACATATAAATAAGCACAGGGAAGATGGGAAAGCTGAGATTCCATCTAGATTATCTAACTGCTACCCAATCACATTTTGCCATTAAAGAGAATATGGCTAGAGAGACCATTTCTGAATCAAAAGACCTAAGTAGTGAAGGGAGAAAGACAGGGAGCAGGAAGAAGTTGGATTCTAGAATCTAGCTTTGGCACATAGGGCTTTCTGTTTAATACCCTCACACGCAGTGTGTAAGAATGGCTGATCTGCTAAGTTGTCTTTGAAATATAGCCATCGGGATGTGCGGGTCTAATTCTGAAATAGCTCAAAATGTTCCACGAAGAAGCCAGAGTGCAGGGGAATGAAAATGACCCACAAAGGTGACATCCTGTTCCATACAAAGGGGAGGAAGAGGGAAAGCTGAAACTGTGTATAGTCTAACAAACCGAGAGGGAAGGAGATCTCTCAGCTCTAAGGACTGCTGTTTAGTTCATTAGGAAGACAAAGCTCAACCCCAGATGAAGAATACTTAGGAGTGGAAAATTAAATGAAACTTTGTACATTAGATCTCATTAATGACTCTTAAGACAAAGGAAAGAAGACTCAGGCATCAAAGGTAATATTGCTTAGGAATAAACATATTGATTATAGAATGCATAGTAATTGAAGGAAAAGGATGGTATCCCAGATAAAGCCCTGGGGTTTTGAAGATATTTTAGAAAGAAGGTGCTAAAAATTTTCAAGAAGTAACGGAGTACAATAACCACAAGATCATTCCAGAGGTCTTTATTCACCATTTTAGGGAAAGAAAATAAGCTTGGTAGTGGAAAATTTCACTAGGGGCTTTTAAATTGACATTTCCAATTCTTCCTTAGAGCCTAAAAAGGTTCATGCATTCATTCAATAGGTTTGGATTGTTAAAGGATCACTGCAAAACAGTGTGGAGTAATTAATATGGCAGAAACTCATCAAGTTGTCTCCAGAAGGTCAGAAGTTTGATGCACAGAATACAATTAGGAGGTCAAGCTGGCCTGTCAACTTTCACATCATTAGCTGCTTATAGGGGTCAATACCTTTCAAGGATATGGGCCCAAGAGTGAAATTTCTAAGCAGTTGACAGAATTGCTGAACCTTTTTGTGTTCTCTCTCTCTCTCTCTCTTTTTTTTTTTTTTGCTTTAAAAATTTTTTTTTTTGGTATCTCAACATTTATTTGTACATATTTGCGGGGTACAGTGTGTTGTTTCAATTCATGCATATACTGTACATTGATTCACTAAGAACAGATAGCATAATTTTGTACCTGTTAATCCGACATTTCCCCTCCCCTCCACTCACCCCGCGCCCCCCAGGCCTTTGGTAACCATTATCCTACTTTCTATTTCTATGAGAACCACTTTTTTTTAACTTCCACATATGAGTGAGATAGTGCAGTATTTGTCTTTCTGTGCCTGGCTTACTTCACTTAATATGATTTGGTCTCCAGTTCCATCCACGTTGCTACAAATGACAGTATTTTTTTTTTCTGATAGCTGAATAGTATTCCATTGTGTATATACAAGATTTTTTATCCATTCATCTGTTGACGGCATTTAGGTTGATTCTATCTCTTGGCTATTGAGAATAGTGTTGTAATGAACATGGGAGTGCAAGATTTTATTCCTTTGGGTATATTCTGGTGGGATAGCTGGATCATAAGGTAATTAAATTTTTAGTTTTCTGAGTAACCTCCATACTGTTTTCCACAATGGCTGTACCAACTTACGTTCCCACCAACAGTGTAGGAGAGTTCCCTTTTCTCTGTTTCAGATTTTCTCTAATCAGCTAAGGCAAACACATTTTTAAATCCCCTAAAAATATTAAAAATATATAATAACATTTAAATCAACAATCATTAATAAAGTTCATTTTCTAGTAAGTAATCAGTGAAATGAACAAATATAATAGCTGAATTGAAATCTTTAATTCCATTCTGGCCAAATTAAAGTGCAACAAACAAAATAAAGCACGAATTTCTGACCTCTGACCTCCTAAATTATGTCAGAACTTTGGGGAAAAAACTGTCATTTTCACAATAGAATAGTTTGTGAGATGAGATGAGAGGATGAAAGAGAAATGGATCATCTGAGACTCTGTTATGATGCTCTAAGTTCAGAAAAAATTAAGCTTAATAAGTGTATATTAACTGCTCAAGCATTTTAAAAGAATTTTTTAAAATAAGAAAAAAAAATCTCCAAGGTACATATATGGGTATGTGTGTGTTGGGGTATAGGCTTAAGAAGAATTTGAGATTTCACTGATATGAAGCAGCGGAGAGTTTCTGTTTTATTAAAAAAAGAAGAAGAAGAATTTGGGAATATAGCTAGAAAGAGAGAGAAAACTATCTTAAGTATAAAGTTTTTGGAGGTTTAGATAGAAAGAGAAAGAAGAAAGGAAAGTATCTTGTCACACTCGGCATTTGCATGGCCAAATAGCTCAAGGACCAACTATGAGCACTCTCATCTCTCATTAAGGCCAGATGGTTTTATTGTAAATATAAATGCACATATGTGTCTATATGTGTATGTTTTATACACACTCATACTATTTACTGAACACCAACTATGTGTCAGATACTGTATACAGCATTTTAAATATGTGATTTCATTTAATTCACAGGACAACCTGAAGAGAAGTAGATATTGTCCCCATTTCATTGGGCAGGATACTGAGGCTTACAAAGATTATCTAACTTGCTCAAGGTGATCCAGCTAATAGATGGTATATCTGGGACTCCAGACTTTTTGCTTCGAACACAACATCATGCTTTTACCTAAACATCAAATGTCTTTGATAAAACTTGCTCTAGCCACGTGGCTGGGAGCTAGGTACACCGTGATCTCTTTACATCCTAGTTGACTTTGGGCATCACTGCCATCTCTAAATTGCCCACGAGACACCAGGATTTCCCCACCTGTCCTCTGTCTGGTTGGTCTTTTGCCTAAACTGCTAAAGAAAACTAGACAAAACAATGTAGGACAAAACAAAACCAGACTTCACTTATTTAATTAAAACATGGGCCTTTCGATGCCATGAGTGCCTCTGCAGATTTTATACCAATAACTCCAAACTTCCACGACCTCTTTTTTAAATCTATATTCCTGTTTAATTTTGACTATAATCGTTGTCTTGGTAGGAGGTGATTTCCACTGGCTTTTCTTTGCTCATTATAAGAGGGCCTGTTTTGAGGCTCATGGTTTTCCTGAGACCCTTTGGGTACATCCAGTTCTGACTCATAAAACACAATGAGGAATTTAAAACTCTGATCTCTTTCATAGGCATAAAATTAGCCAACTAATTCCATGTTGGGTTTTTTTTCCCTAATGACTTCTTTATCAAACCACTCATGTCACAGCAGGAGTGGATGCTGATGTTATTGTACCTCAGAAACTTAATGAGATGGTGTACGGGTATCTTCCCTCTGCCTCTTCTGCCTGCACTGGACCCTGGGGCACTGTCCCCCATGAACTGCCTTGCCCTCTGGTTGGGTTTGGTAATGGGCAGGAGGAGAGTTGTGGCTGGAGTATCTATTGCCCTGGCCCCCTCTCTCTGGGGTCACTGTGAGTGTCTGTGTCTCTCTACAAAGCCACAGCTCCTGTCATGTGGCTGTCTCCCTGTAGCTCTCACTCTGGTTCCCAAAACTTTTCTCTTTTACACTACAAGTGATGGCTCCCTGCTGGGGCTAGCTCTGAGCTACTCCACCATCCTCATGTGTTTCCCCAAACCCTGCTTCCATCTTTGTAAATGCTCCTTTATTAAACACTCCTAAATGCACATTTTGCATGTACCGTCTCCTGCTTCCTGCACTCTGACGCATACAGGTGGGCATTCATGTGACTCAAGATTTTCCTTGCAGGCACTGTAGTGAAGAGGACTGCCTGCCCAATCAAGTGACATAGTTAAAGATTAACTCCTACCTGCGCACTACCTTGCCTGTGGTTTCATCACAACCAGCGTCCCCTCATTTGGGAAGAGATAACTTAAGTAAGTGCATCAGGTTGTCATGCAGATGAAATGATGCCTGATCGGCTTCAGAATGAGGTTGACCTGGGGGTCAGATTGGCTCACAAAAGCCACCTGAGCCCTTAGTATCACCTTGTTGAAAATCAAAATGAAACAAACAAAAATGCAAGCTTGACACCAGAGAGGTAAATATGATCGTCCTATGAAGTGTTCTGAAGGCAACAAGAACATTCTTTTGGAGATCATCCAGAGTCTCTGGTTTTTCAAATTACTTTCTTAATCTCTTGTATACATACACCCCAAATATGGAAGCACTTCCTGATATTTATTAATCTGTCTGAGTACGAGATTAAGTCATTTTAAAACCATGAGTTTGGGCAAGAGTCCTATGAAACTGCTTATTTGCCTTCAAGAAGCAAAGCTAAAGCTGCTTTGGGCAGAACCTGGGTCCAGAATGGGGTTTACTCTGTTCAGTGTTACCAGTCAGTTAAGCCTCTGCCCTTTCCTGTGACCCAGGAGGACAAGTCACAGAAAAAGTAAAGCAACAGTTAGGGTATTGTTTTAGTTTTTATACAAAGAGGAAGATGGAGAAGATAAAATGCTCTAATGTAGGAAAAGTTGGCTTAAACATCAGGCAACCCGAGCTCCTAACCAACTTGTATTTGTCTTTTGACAAAGATACCTCTGTGCCTTCGTTTTCTTTTCTGTAAAATGGGACGACTGAACACCTGACCATGTGCCAGCACAAATGAGATCACGGAAACTCAACACTGAACATTGTACGCCATGCCGGCTGCAGAGCAAAGCAACGGAGAGGCTGGACTAGGAGCCAGGCTGCCTGGGTTTTGCTCCTGGCCCCATCCCTTGGGAAGTCTGTCCTTGGCAAGTCTTCCAACTACTTTCTGTATCAGTTTCCTAATCTGAAAACTGGGATAATATCAGCCCCTTCCTCAGAGAGTTGTTGTGAGCAGTAAATGAGTCAATATGGATCAATGGTTAGAAAAACATCTGAAATATAGAAAGTGTTAAGTGGTAACTAGTATTACTAATGCCAAGGGAGAGGAGGGGTGGAAACCCTCCATGTTACTTCTACCAGGTACTTTCGTTTCCGTCCGGGATATAAAAACTGTGAAAACCCAGCCTCACCCTGAAGAGTGACTCCAATTATCGTACGATATGGAGCTGCTTGTGGGGCCCCAGTTAACAGTAGCTTTGTCAGGGGACAGTTTTGCAAGAGTAAGACTCTACTGTATTGTTTTTTTTTTCCTTGTTATCTGAAGCGAACAGTTTGCAATATGTGATAATACCACTGGCATCTGTTTTTGAACGTTTCTACTCACAAGGACCAAAAACTTCCATAAAGAAAAGACTTTTCTTTCCACTGTTCTGGAGTCTTTCTAAAATAGCTTCTACCCGGAGATTAATTATAGAAGCCACAGTATTTCCTGAAAATGGTAAAACATTTTAAAGGACTACTAAGACACTGCTTGATAAATGGCTTGACTCTTTATTGCCTAACAATCCAAAAGAAAAAAATGCGTGTTTGAAACAGAACAGGATGTAATGGAAATCTAAGTAGATGGACTGTAAAATGGACTTTATTAACTATTTACAGGGGCCGTATAAAATGTTTTCGTCTGTGCCTGAGGAAGTTCTCTGTCAGGGTTCCTGGGCCTTTCCTGGTGCTTATTTTTTGGATTCACAGTGTCAAGGCAAGGGGTTCGAGGGTGAGTGGTTGTCCGCTCGATCCCCACAGAAGCCTCACCAGGTGTGGCTCACCTGGCCTCAGAGCTGGACTGTGTCCTTTAGAGATAACATCCTCCACTAAAGAAAGGAGAGAACCAAGAAAATAAAAGTGCCTTTGCATCCTGGTGACTGTCTCATGCCACAATTGTTCCCTGCAATTTGTCTATTGTCACAATGGAGCCAGAGCCCCAGCTCAGCCGAGAGGTAGTCAGTCCTTGGAGATACAATATATAACAGGTTCTACAACTTTCTCGTCTAAATATGACATCTCTTCTGTCCCACTTGTAAAAAGGGTGTTAAAAGTCCATGCCAGAGAATAACACTCTATATATTCAGAAATAGTTTCAATTTGCTTTTTAAAAAGGTGATTTGATCTTGCCTCAAAATATCCAATCACTTTTTCATTCTTTGTGGGATTTACCAAGTCATTTGTGAATGATCGAGACCCCTGGCTTCTTGCTGTTAGCCGAACTTCTAATCCATTCACTGAGTATTAGGGCAGACCTGGGGGTATGCTGTGGGGCTGGGACTGGACTACTCTCTAAGCAGACTGGTTATCTACAAAATGAGGACACCCCAAAAATATATCTTTTTGAAAAAAAAAATTGAGAATTGATATTTCAAAAGAAATACTCAGACTGTCAACACGGTGGGAAAAAATCAGAAGATTGTTATGGTAGATAATTATAGCTTAGTACTGTTTATACTTTTAATTATATACAGGGGTGGCTGCACCATAATCTTCTTAGTGCTTACGTCCTCTAGAATCTTAATCCAACCCTGATACGACTCTGGGCTTTGATGTCCATGAAAGGGCTCCACGAGTGCCAGCTGCTGCTGTTGTTTCTGTGTCATGAGTTCCAGAAGCACAGGGACAGTGTCTTACTGCCTTTCTGTCTCAGTGCTCAACACAGTACTGGGCACATAGTGAGTGGACAACAGAGACCCTGATAATGGTAGTCACTGTTTCTGTTACTAACAGTTCCAGTGCATGTTGATATTAAGGCAGCTCGGTTTAACTGATGAAGCTGCAGAATGCTCAAGGTGCTATAGCTCCTATCCTCTAGCCAGTGGGGGAGAGAAAAGAAAGTGTTTAAAGCAATTAGTACATGCCAGGCACTGTGCTGGGTGCTTTACATATGTCAACTCTCTCTTTAATCCTCTTATCAAACCCTGAAGTTTATATCCGCCCCATTTTACAACCCGAAGCTTAGAGGTTAACCAACTTGACAAAAGTCATTAAACTGTAAATGTAATAGTGGAACATTAGACAAGGTCAGCCTGACCCCTAACACACATATTGCCAGACCACTTAAAATAGCTCAATAGGCTGATCGCTGGTGTCCAAAAACTAAGATAGATGTATGTCGAAAATAGCTCAGCAAGTCACTAACAAGTCATGCTCAGTATTAAAAAAATTAATTAAGGACCTGTATACAAGATTGCAGGTGGGAAGGGGGTAGGGAGAACACCCTGCCAGTTTTAGGTCTCCAGGTAACAATTCGTGGATCTCAATGAGACTTAGAAAACTCCTGGCTCTTAGCTTTTAGGACCCCAGGCCCTTCCTTAGAGTTTTGAGAAGAGCTGGATTTGGGGTGGAGCCCAGCTTGAAGCTCAGGGCAGTTTGATAGGTTTTTGACTTTGCCTGGCATTTTCTGAGCCGTGAAAGTGGAGAGAAGGCAAGGAAGTTGTCAGCACCTAAGGATTTGCACGGTAATGCTGGCAAAGGAAAGAGAAAGGGAAGGAAAACATTCCTCATCCTCTTCTTCTGCCTCAAGCACTGGTTCAGTTCTAGACTATTTTAAGGAAATCCTGGAATTTCCACAATTAGTCAAATTGTAGCAACACTCAGAGAAGCAGGAGAGCAAACGCTACAGGTTGTAGGCGGCAAGAGGCTGGGTGCGGGGGTTGGGGGTGACGGAGTCTCACCCTTCTGCCTGTCGGACATCTGTATTTCTAGGTGCCATGAATGTTCTTCCTAACAATTGAAAGGAAAGAGTCTGAGGGAGAGAATCTAGAGGGAGAGAAGGTATTAAGCTGCATAAATGAGGATCTTTCTTAAATGGAGGGCAGAGGCATGGTATCTTGTGGATTCTTTCGAAATAGGAGCCCTAATCACCGCTGGATTGGTGTGGGGTAGGGCCAAAGTGCAGGGACGTGGACAGATAGCCTTTCCAAGTTCCTCTAGCCAGAAATTTCTATAATTGTATGGTTCCTTTGGCTAATTCCCCATCCCATCTTATTCTTTTTCATTCTAGCTTTTCATTGGCTCCATTATGGTAGAAAAGAGAAAGTTATTCCCCAGTTGCATAAGGCCAAGCCCAGGTCGCATAGAATAATGAAATGGGAAAGCTCACAGACCCTGAAGTTAGACAATGAAAGAAGAAATTCACAGACCTCTGGTGATGAAAGGAAATGGGAAAATGTGCATTTCACTTCCTCCGTGGCACATGGGATTTTGAAGACTGAGGAGAGACAGGAGGATGGTTATTATCATAGGCAATACTTCCATATCTGTTTCCCTGTCTAACTTGCTCTTTGTTCTCTCTGATATTTGGATACAAACTGAATTGCAAAATATAACATCAAAGTTAATAGTATGATTTGAGTGTTAGGTGTGTCACAAACAGGAAATGGTTTATGAGTGTGCTGAAAAGAAACTGAAGAACTCAGGCTTAAAGTAATAATGAGTTTTGTCAACTAAGAGACATAGGGAAGAAAGGAAAATGAAACTTGAAAAACAGATAGTCCATGTGGCAGAGAGCTAATTATGCTGATATCTAATCTTCCAAGAGGCTAACAGTTAGTGCACCTGCTAAAAGTCATCTAGGAATGAGTTGCAGAGATATTTTTGAATATGCTATTTTCATAAGCCAGTGTGCCTACATCTGATAGTCAAACCCTTAACTGTTAGAGCAAAATATGAAATATTCTGTTCAGTTCTGTGCTTTAGACACTGGGAGGTTATTAGCAATAATAAGCTTCTTACCACCATTCAAATGAGTTCCTGAAACTTGCTGCTGTACTTTGAGGGATTGCAGAACCTCTAAGTGCATCACCCAATTCTCTATTTTGTGTTGCTATTTTTATCTGATTAGATTTAATGGTTTGGGAAAATAGTCTGGGTGGAGGGGTTGGGGGATATGGAGGGAGAAAAAAAGACCTATGTAGGGTTCTAGTTCCAGAACACTCTCTAATTGGCTTTATTTTCTTGGTCATTTAGGTAAGTTTGTAGAATCACACTATTCTAGGCACTTTACATGCATTAGCTCATTATTCTCTGCAACAACCCCATGAAATAGGTTCTGTCATTATTGATCCTATTTTACAGATAAGGAAACAGAGGCTTAAGGAGGCTAAGTAGCTTGCCCAAAGTCACATGGGAAGTAAACCAGAGAGGTCAAATTTGTACCCAGCCTTTCCTCCCTGCACAGTCCATACTCTCACCCACTTTGCTATATGGCATCTTTGAGCATGTGAACAATTACCATGTGTAGACAATGTCCTAGAGACGCTACTAGACTCTGCTAGACACTGAGCCACATCTGAAGATGCAGTGTGGACCAAACAGACATGGCTGCTGACTACAGGAGAATACAGTCTTGAAGCAAAGGCAGACATTAGACAAATGATTTAAGATTCTTGAATAATCTCAAGTGTGCAAAGAGCTCTGAAGAAGAAAGGGACATTGGGTTTTTTCTCTCACTAAAAAGAGAAAACTAAATTATATAATGTCCCTTCCAACACTGTCATCCTATTCAGAAATGGACAATCCAAAAATAGAATATAAGCCAATAGTACAAATCATTAGACCTACAAATCATTAGATCTACAAACATTCCATTCAGCCCATAAGGCTTGTGCTGACCTATAAATGCCCCATGTTCTCCAGTTTCAACCACCCTTCTTTCTTTTAGGACTTCTCTGAGGGTCCTATTAGGTTTATTCTGATCCATGCCATTTATAGATTGCCTTAGAGTTGACCAACAGTCTTGAGAGGTGGGTGCTGGTCCCTTTGTTTTGTAAGTAATAATAATATTTACTGAGCATGCTGTTATGTGCCAGGCACTGAACTAAGCACTTGACATATTTAATTCAATCAATTGCCATAACAACTCTGTGAAGTAAATATCATGATGCACATTGAAGAAGACTTGGCTTAGAGCAGTAATTTGTCTAAAGTCTAACAGCTGGAGCTGGAGAAGCAGGGACTGCCTGCTCCACAGACTGTGCTCACGGCTCCTGGTTGGGACTTCCCAAGGTCATGCAGCCACTGAAGGGTGTGTTAGGATTTGAGCTTGAGTCCTTTAGTCTGTCCTCCATAACCCAGACATTTCTATATACCTATCTATGATTTGGGGGTTTGGGCACATAGACTAATGGAAAGATATTTTGAAAGTAACTCAAGTGTGTATAAATCGAAGAATATGTTCTACTTCATTTTAAAATGACATATGGCTATTATCAACTTTTTTTTTTAAGAACAAAGATTTGCATTTATAAAGCAGACTCATTAACAAAAGCATTTCCCATGTATAACTGGAGTTGGTTCCTGCTGTTGCCTTATTCAGTTTTTGACATGTTTATTACTGTGTGAGTAGAAGTCAAGAAATGCAGAAGTGGGGAGTGCAGACATGCCACTCTTAAGCTTGAATGGAGTTGGCTGAAAGAAACCCACCTCCAAGAGAGTACAATTGTCACGTGTAGACACTGTCCAAGAAAGACTTTGAAATCTTGAACGCCCTTGGATGTCTCACTGTATTATTCTATGGCTCAGACTTGCTCCTCTAAAGCTTTCCTTTGGAGTCCTTGATAAAATAAAATTAATAAGTGAATAATATTTGCATCAAGCACAGCTTAATCTATGAATATTATGTAATTCTATTTAAGGAACATGGTTGCCCACATTTAAAAAATTTAACTATTAATGTGGAAATCTGGTAATTTTAAGCAATGTTATTTATTTTTTTTAAGACTAAAATTTAAGTTATCAAGAAAAAAGTTTGCTTGGCATAAAAAGTTATCTCTTCTTAGAAATAAAATATATGCAAAAAAAAAAAAAAAAACCAGAGGGAAAATCAAGCATAAGGGTTTGGTCACAAGTAGAAGAATTTCAAAAATCAGATTCAACATACAGGATAATTACAGACCAGGTTTTTGACCAGCAATTTACTTCCCTGCCACTAGATGGGGCTCACTAGTTGAGGTTATTTCCCTTCTAGATTTGCATTTTGCATCAGACAACGTAGTGAATTCAACTGGGATTTGGGTTCAGCATTTTAAAAGATAAGTTAGTGGAAGGTATTCAATGGGAATCCTAATAAGATTGACTTTTTTGTTGACCACAATAGTCTTATTGAGCAAAGCTAGCTTTATCCCAATTTAACATGAAATAGGTCACTATTAGAAAAGACAGCTTTATTGTGTTTGTATTTGGGATTAACGGATAAAATAAATAGTTCTTTTCTTCCCACAGGGGTTGATGAGCCAGCTTTATTCTAAATGACTGAAGACTTCTGTTCTTTTCAACAAACACAGTCCTCCAATTAGGAGCTGCAAATAAGATTATATGCCCTGAATACGTCTGAAAAGGTCCTTTTATAATTAGAAAGTTTGTGTGTGGGAAGTGGAAGCAGCATTAAGTGCTCTCTGTGCCTTTATTAAGAGAGTGACACGAAGATTTCCCAAATCCTCATCTGAGTGTTCTAAAATAATAAAGTGAAAATTATGGAAAATAGTAAGCATATTTCATTTCATTTCTTTTTTTTTTTTCCTGGAAGCCTGCACATTTAAGCTGTAAAAACCAGTCAATTTTTATTTTATCAGGCATAATTTGGAAACACAGTGTCATTTAATAGTGCACAGATTGTTAAAATAGAAGTGAAAATAATTTGAATTGAGAGATGAAGTTAAAATAGCCCTATTATATGCTGTATATTTTCATAGAAACTTTTAAAATTGCTCCTCTATCACTACTATGACATAATATTTTGTTAAATATTGTTGGGTTTAACTTATATTAAGCTTTCTGGCCAGTGGACACACAGTGGTAATTGTATTCATTTACTCCTCCAGATGAACCAGATTTTAGTATGTAAATGGATATTTCCTGGATGAATAAATCCCCCCACCCCCCAGTGCACTCAGGACCCAGTTGGATACAGCCACACAGAATGCAGGTGCAGCCATGCAAAGCTGCCTGCGGGACACAGCTTCCTCTGAACCAAGAGAGGAAAGACGAGGCTTGCAAGGAAGAGAAGAGCTACGAGTCCCTAGATACGAGGGGAAAACAGCAGTTCCAAACACAGCAGACAAACCACATTCGACCTCCAGCTCACCCACTTCCACAAATATATTTAGGGTGCTTACAATGTGCCAGACACGGTCATAGGACTGGAGACATAACAGTGGACAGGACAAAGATCTCTGCTCTCACTGAGTTGACATTCTAGCCACTTCTTAACGGTGTGACCCTACCATATCTTTCTTTGCCACACTTTTATCTGTAAAAGGCTACCTCACAAGGCTAGTAGATTGGGAACAATATAGCTAGAGGGTCCAGCAAATGTGTGGACCTAAATATTTCATGAACGAATGAAGATACCTACCAGATCAGGGACTAGCTCTCTATACCTGGCTTCCTAAACTTTTGCAACCATTTAACAAAACTAAATTAAAGATACTATCTCCTGACATTTTAATATTGTGTACACATGAGATACACACACACACACACACACACACACACACACACACACACACACACACACACACACCAGGCAGGCTCTCTCACTTTAGAATCACTGAGTATCTCAGGTATTAAAAAGATTTTGTTGGGGCCGGCCCGGTGGCGTACTGCTACAGTGCGCCGCTTGGGAGCACGGCGGTGCTCCCGCCGAGGGTTCGGATCCCACATACAGACCGGATCCTGCTCACTGGCTGGGCGAGGTGCGGGCGCAACACTGAGGGTTGCGATCCTGTTGCCAGTCCCGGTCCGGTACGGGCGCGACACTGAGGGTTGCGATCCGTTGCCGGACATGAAAAAAGACAAAAAAAAAAAAAAAAAGATTTTGTTGACTTTTACTTTTCCTAGTTTAAGTTATGAAAAAATATTTTTATTATTCACAAATAAAATTTTATAACAATATTGAATACGTTTTTTAAAACTACACTCTCCCTTCTTCGCCCTATCCCATCTAGAAATTCAGATTGCCCTCCCTCTGGGGGTCACCATGCCAAATAAACAATAAATGTGGTTAACTGCTGGCCTGTTTGACTGAGACAACGTTCATATCCATTTGCTTTATGTCATAGCATTTTTTTCCTTTTTTTCTTCTTTTTCTTTTTCTTTCTTTCTTTCTTTTTTTTTTTTTTTTTTTTTGCAGCTGGCAGGTACAGGGATCAAACTCTGGACTTTGGTGTTATCAGCACCACACTCTAACCAGCCGAGATAACCAGCCAGTCTCAGCAAAGTATAATTTAGACCAATGGTTCCCAGTTCTGGCTGTACATTAGAGTGGCGGAGCTTTATAAAAACAGCTAATGCTATGATTTCTTAGAAATGACACCAAAAGCACAGGCAACAAAAGCAAAAGTAGTCAATTGGAACTACATCAAGCTAAAAAGCCTTTGCACAGGAAAGGAAACAACCAACAGCATGAAAAGGCAACCTACAGAATAAGAGAAAATATTTGCAAACCATATATCTGATAAAAGGTTAATATCCAAAATATATTTAAAAACTCATGCAATTTAATAGCAAAAAACCAAATACCCCAATTAAAAAATGGGCAAAGGAGTAGAATAGATATTTCTCCAAAGAAGACATACAAATGGACAGCAGGTGTACGAAAAGATGCTCAATATCACTAATCATCAGGGAAATGCAAATCAAAACCACAATGGGATGTCATCTCACACGTTAGGATGGCCATTATCAGAAGAAGCAGGAGCAGGGGGAGGAGAAAATAACAAATGTTGACAAAGTTGTGGAGGAGTTGGAATCTTGTACATCATTGGTGGAAATAAAAAATGCAGCAGCTACTGTGGAAAACAGTATGGAGATTCCTCAAAAAATTAAAAGTAGAACTATCATACAATCCAGCAACTCACTTCTGGGCATTTATCAAAAAGAACTGAAATCAGGATCTTAAAGAGATGTCAGCACTCCCATGTTCACTGCAGCATTATTCACAATAGTTAAGAAGTAGAAACAACCTAAATGCCCATTGACAGATGAATGGATAAAGAACATGTGGTAGATACATACGATGGAATATTATTCAGTCTTTACAAGGAAGGAAATCCTGACACGTGCTACAACATGGATGACACTTGAAGACATTATGCTAAGTGAAATAAGCTGGTCACCAGACACATACTGCATGATTTCACATATATGAGGTATCTAAAGTAGTCAAACTCTTTTTTTTTTTTCCTTTTTTGTCTTTTTCCATGTCCGGCAACGGATCGCAACCCTCAGTGTTGCCCCCGTACTGGACCGGGACCAGCAACGGGATCGCAACCCTCGGTGTTGCTCCCGCGCCTCGCTCAGCCAGTGAGCGGGAACCGGTCTGTATGTGGGATCCGAACCCTCGGCGGGAGCGCCGCCGCGCTTCCCAAGCGGTGCACTATAGCAGTGCGCCACCGGGCCGGCCCCTGAAGTAGTCAAACTCTTAAAAGCAGGAAATAGAATGGCGATTATCAGGGGCTGGTGGAATGGGAAGACAGCATTTACTGTTCAATTAGTATAGATTTTTAGTCATGCAAGTTGAAAAAGTTCTGGAGATCTGCACACAGATAGAGATAATGTGCATATAGTTAACAGTACTGTACTATGCACTTAAAATTTTAAGTCTAGATTTTACATTATGTGCTTTTTACCACAATAAAAACAAAACAACCCTTCCCCAAAAAACCCACCTAATACTTGGCCCCACCCCAACTAATTAAATCAGAATCTTGGGGCTCAGGGGTTGGGCACCTCTTTGTTTTCGATGATGATGTTTTTATTCAGCTATGCACACTAGAGAGCTAGAGGAAAATCTCTATAAAAATATATTATCTTCTTGTTTAAAAATCCCCATTCCCCTTCTCATACTTACTCCCTAATAATATTTGTAATACTTAATAATACCTGTTTTGATCAATGACACCAGCATCCGTTAAGTTACCTGACCTTGGGTGTCATCATGAACTCACTTCTACCTCCCAAACACTGTTAATTCTACATCTTAAAGATCTATCCACCCACCCCTTCCTCTCTCTCCATTACCACATCTTTACGGTGCATTTTGGTCTTTTCTAAAATTGAAATCTAATTATGTTGCTCTCATCTTTGAAAAACTTTAACAAATAGCTTAACCTTCAGAGTAAAGTTTAAACCAAGGCCTACATGCTTCTTTTGCCTCTTGTACTCCCTGAAATAGAAGGGGGGTGGGCAACTGAAAAGAGGTAAGCTTTACATAGCATATTCTATATCCCTGTAATTCACATTTATTTCTGAGAACTAATCAAATTAGGGTTTGGGTTTTGATTGAGCCTTGCTATTCTAAAGTTGAAATTGATTTGGACGTGGCTATGCACATCACACCCAACTCTTCTTAATGTCATCCTGGCTGGCTGCTCCAGTCTCTTTTTCACATGCAAGCAATTCTCCATCATTTCCCACCTACTCTCAGCTCCCCCTCTGTGCTGTCTCTTTTGGCCTTTGAACATTTGCCCGGGTTGTTCAAACTCCCTAAAATACCTTCCCCATTCCTGCCATTCTCCATCTGAATAACTCCTCTTCAGACTTCAAGATCAGTTTACATAGTACACTAGCTAGGGGACAGGGATAGTCACAGCAGTAGGTGATATATCAAAGATGGCAGGAGGCTCCCAAGGTCTTTTGACCTAGATGACTTCAGTTCCAAAGCTGCCTTCTCAAACTCACCCTGGCTAGTAGTTTTATAACCCACTCATTCCCCGGTCTTTGTAGGTGACCCAAAAAGGAATGCTCTAGAAAAAATGGCACAAAGCCACAGAATTTTAATTGAAGCTTAGAATCACAAATGTGAGTAAGCCAAAGTTTGCAAAATTTGTAAAACTAAGAAATTATCATGAATTTTGCAAGAATGCCAGGAATGGTTGTGAGTAGGTCCACACAAACACACAAGTTATATAAATACAGGAAGCCACATTTCTCACCCATCCCAACCACTAAAACCAAAGCCAATATGCCCCCTTTTGCCTACCACCCACTAAAATAGAACGGGGGGGCACATGAGAAAAGGTAAGCTTTATATAGCATATTTTATATCCCTATAATTAACATTTCTTTGGAGTTTGAGTTTTGAGTGGGCCTTGCTATTCTAAATGTCGCAATTGATTTTGATGTGGCTATTGATTTGCTTTTGAGACTATAACTTGACAACCAAGTAAAATGATCTTCTTTAGATCTGACCTGACATATTTGATTGCCAAGTAATGATGAACATCCATTAGAGGGTCCATATATACTAATGAGCGGGACAGTGTTGAACTGCATACTCTGTAATTATACCCACAATTGCTTCCACATTTAAAACAAATTCTGATATTATTTGCATGCATCATTGAAAACCAATTATTTAAACATGTTGCAATTTTGACTCATAAAAATGAACATTTGTTTTATACTTTTTGAGGAGGGAAAAATGCAATGAATAGAATATAATAGGTTCTCTGAAATTATCAGTTACCAAAAATATTTCTTTTTAATCCAAGAAGGCCGGTTAAGTAGGAATGTTTGCATTATTTAGTTTGTTTACTTGCTTGTAGTTATTCTTGTTAAAATTTACAAGTCCAATTATTTGACTGTGGCATAGGAATTATGTCCAAATAATTAGAGAAGCATTTGCTCATTGGTAATTAAAGTTTCTGGGGAGTTTGTTTACTTGCTTGTAGTTATTCTTGTTAAAATTTACAAGTCCAATTATTTGACTGTGACATAGGAATTATGTCCAAATAATTAGAGAAGCATTTGCTCATTGGTAATTAAAGTTTCTGGGATGAAAAGAATTTAAAAGATTATATAAGAGATAATAAATAATATTATGTTCTAGTGAGTAACTGTCCCCCTAGTTCTTTGGAAAGGGAATGATATTAACTCTTCCAGCCTGTATTTTAATTCATCCTACTCAAGTGTGACTTGGAAGGAAGGGTTAATTGTTGTTAATAAACACCAACTATGTGCCAGACACCATCATGGGAACTGAGAACACAAAGACAAATAAGAAATACCTCCTCCTTCAAGAAACTTACATTTCAGTGGGCCTCAGTATCTGACAGTTTAAAATATCACATATAGGAAGTTATCTGCTATCCAATATGCTTTCCATCAACACTGAGGGAAGCCAAGGCACTCTAAGTCCTTGCATTATGTGTAGGAAGGATCATGCATATTTCAGAGACTACAAAAATGTCTATAGGCCCATAAAGTTTTGGAACTTATGAGGGAAGATTAAATTTGCTGATGTTAATGCACAGATGAAGCCAAGCTTGCTCATTTCTCCTGCGGTCCCTTTACACATGGGAGACAGGGGAGTATAGAGGTTTATAGAAGTCACATGCACTGGCTCTGGAGTGGGCTATAAACAGTCTTTGCTGTTTTTTAGCTTACGACTTTAAGCAACTTATGTCACAGCCCCCTGCCTCAGTTTGCACTGCTGCAAAATGGAAGTAACAATTGTCCTCACCCATAGCACTTTTCAAAGGATTAAGTGAGTTAATGCTTATAACAGAGCCAAAAAAGGGCTTCATGCAAGCTATTGCTGTAATGACCTCTTTCACTTCTCCCTCAACCCAA
Organism: Galeopterus variegatus; assembly: GCF_000696425.1. NCBI lineage: Eukaryota > Metazoa > Chordata > Mammalia > Dermoptera > Cynocephalidae > Galeopterus > Galeopterus variegatus. Next base: position 115,682 of record NW_007726838.1, read on the forward strand.
ATCCCTCTGTCCTTAGAATTCAGCTCCAAGTCCATCTCCTTTAGGTCCCTTTAATATTAGCTCTAGTCATTTCCTGGGGCTCTGACTTGACAAGGAAGTGGGGTAGGGGGTAAAATTGTCCTCACTCTCTGCCCTCAGGTTTAAAATTACCTCATTATTGGCTTTTTTTTTTTTTTCATGCTGCAGGCTTTGGGGACTTTGAGGAAATCCATCTAAAAATGCAGTTTCAAGGAGAACAGAAGTGGCAAGTGTACGGCACTGAACTGAGGGGAAGCAAGGTCTTCGCAGCTGGCTTTGTAAACACTGTATTTGGAAAGAAAAAAATCCTGGCGTGATGCCGCCTTTTCCCCTGGTGCCCTGAGAACTGCTGCAGGTCCTTCCCCAAAGCTACATCTGTGAAAGGCAGAACTGGCAGGAACAATTCTCAATGCACAAGTGCCCGGGGAGCCAGGCAGATGAAGAGCTCAGGGGAGCCCCGGGAAGAGCTGCAGGAAAACCCTCTATTGACAGGAGCTTCTGGGAAGCAGATATGGAAGCCTCAGGTTCACGCAGGCCACAAAGTATCCTTTTTACTCTGTCTTAGGTGGTTGAGAAGAGGAGAATGCTGCACACTGAACCGAAAACAGAATCAGGGGGTACTTCTCTTCTGTTACTGATATTCTAAATTATGTTGCTGTCATGGGTAAAGTTGCGATCTACTGGAGAAGAGATGAAATGCAGAAGGTGAAATTTAATCTAACTAGCCCTGCACTGCCCAGTATAAATATAGTGTGCGGCACAATGGCAGATTTATATGAATGTGTAATTTTAAACTTTCTAGTAACCACATCTAAAGAGGAAAAAGAAAGAGGATTAATTTTAATAAAATATTTTATTTAACCCAATATATCCAGGATGCCATAATTTCACAAAGTAATTGATAAAACAATTATTAGTAAAATCTCTTATGTTCTTTTTTCATACTAAGTCTTTGAAATCTAGTGTGTATTTTATACCTACAGCACATCGCAATTTGAATGAGTTACATATGCCTAGTGGCGATTATTTTGTACAGAGGAGGACTAGACCCTTCTTTGAAAAGTAAGATAAAGCAGAAACTTCCAGACTGCCAGATCAATGAAACTCCTTCCATTCAAGTGCATTGGGACAACCTGAGATTCATCTTTTAAGTTAAAGGCTTTTCAGCTGCAGACTACGAACTTTCACTTGCTCTCTCTCCTGGCAGCAGGAAGCAGTGGCCGCTCTGATCCCAGAGCCCTGGTCCTTAGCCTCACCTTAGGAGTAAGAAATATCTTTTTTGGTTAATTTCTTTCCATTTTAAAGTTTCTGAGGAGTTTGGTGTTAAGGCTTCTCTGGGCATTCACAGCCACTTCTAAGAGTTTCCAATTCTCCCTAACAAAAAGGTCACTCTGGGTAAGGGTCAAGAGCTGGAAAACACCCAGATGAACTTTGGGAACAACACAGCACATGCAGAAACTGGTTTACTTAATCAAGTCCTTGCCAAGGGACATGGGCAGGGTGCTAGGGGGAGTGGGGAGACCTTCACCCAGCCACCCAGGCTCTGCTTTCCTTCCCTGCCAAATGTTCCCACCCTGTCTTCAGGAATCCACGATCCATGACAATAAACTTCTCAGATCACTCTCCTAGTCACAGAATGGTCTCTTTAAGGCCATCTGTGCAGGACCCTGGATTGCTCTACAGAGCCCAGAGAGCCTTCTCATTCTCCCACACTTCAGGAAATTCAGCTGGTCTCAGCCCAAAGGTCTCCATCCTGAGGAAGTCTTTTACTCACCCACAACTAGAACAGTTGTGAGATTTGTGTACCTTCTCTTAGCTCCCTGAGGGTTTCTCTTATTCATGGTACTTCTCACATTCAGAATTATGATTGATCCTTGTGATTGTATGATTAATATCTCTTCCCCCACATGCTTCATGTAGGCAGGAAATGGATCTTTTTTGCTCACGTTTAATGGGGATAACATGTAATGTTAACCTGTCTCTCCCAACCCAATAAACCCTATCATGGATTTAATACTGCCACAAGTTCAGAAAAGCTCAGTCCCAGCCCTCAATAAAACATTCAATCAACTGTTTGAATCAAGCAAATTCTCCTTGTTTCGTTTCTGGCTTTAAACATAAACAGTTCTTCTCTGGCTCCTATCTACCTCCCTTTCAGAAGGTGTCTCAGCCAGTCTGCAGAGCTCCCTGTTCCCTGTCCCTGTCCAGACCCTGGGCCTCCCACTGCCAAATGCCTGCCTCTCAGCTCCTCACCTGATATTTCACAGACCACTAGAATTTTTCCTCTGTCCTGTGGATAGACCAAGAACTCTCTGTGTTTCCATTGCTATATTCTTGAAGAGAAGGAAGCCATACCCTGAATTCCCTAACTTTTATTGTGAACAACAACTGCAAAATCACATCAAAATGCTTAGGGGAAAATATTGGCGAATTAAAAAGACAGACCATAAAGAAGCTTGATGTCAAGGCAACTGCAAGTTCACATATTTCATAAGTCAGCCTGGGGTTCATTTTCTACTATTTCTGCCCTTAGCTATAACTCGTTTCGAGATCTTGCCAAATGCATCAAGAATTTAGAAAGCTTCGTGCAGGCTTTCACAGAAAACAGTAAACTAAAGGTCCTCCAGAGAAATTTTGGTGGATGGAATATGGCTGCAAGAGAGCCATTCAGCCTAGTGACAGCAAGGAGCTCTTGTTTGGAAAGACTTAGTGCCTGAGACAATGGCTTTGCATGGTCCCCCCGGTTTCCATGAGCATTGCGATTCACTGAAAATAAATCTCTGGGCAGTTTAAGGGGTCTCTGATTACATGTAGAACCATGTCTGTGAATATCAGTGCTGGGAAGGATGAAATGTTTTCTTTTCTAGGCTAGGAAATGTGTCGGAGTGAGCTAAGTAACAACAGGAGGTTGGGCTTAATGAGCATAACCTGCTCTTGGAAAGAAGAGCTGAAGGTTTTTCTTTGTGATCTGCAGAGAACAACAAAATGAGACTCAAAATGACCTACACAAAACTATCAATTACAGCCAATCCTTGTAGAGCATTTTCACATCAGTCTTCTGAGACACACGGGGTAAGAACATTCTAGCCACTGCACAGATGAAGAAACTGAGTCTAAGACCTGCTGTGAGGCTTAAGAGAAGCAAAGCCAGATCTTGAACAATATTTCCCTACTTCATCCACTATTTATTATTATCTTATCTCTCAATTTTATTTTTAAATTTAAAGCCATAATTTATTATTCTGGAATGACTATTGGTAGAGGATTGCTTACACAAAGTGCTATATTTTTACTTCATTTTGCCGGTGACTTGAACCTACTAATATGCTTTAGAAAGTTTGCTGAAGGGTGCAGTAATCGTGTGTATTTCTGCAGAATATAACACTGTTTTTACAAATGTAGAGACAGTGACATAGAACAGGGAAACATAATTACTTGTCACCAGAAGATCTTTCATTGAACTGAGATTTTTTTTAGCAGGTTGTCCTAGAAAGTAGGCCAAGGGGAGAAAGTGAATGTGTACAAAACACTACCAACAACAAAAAACAGTCTTTCGTGTAGCAAAAAAAAGGCAGCATTATAAGAAAGAACTGTACACACACACACACACACAAACACACACATACATATCCCTTCGTATTTTCCTCCAGGTCTTAATAAAAACTCAGAAACAGCTTCTGCAAACAGTAAACCATTCTAGGGAAAAAACAGATTCCTAGAAGCACTCCAACCCAATCAATCAAATCCTACACCAAGAGCACAATTGAGCCATTTTTTTTTATTACAATTCATAAAATTTTGAGGGAAAAACCCATCCATAATCCTACCTGCCCAACACAGCTACTTCCATTTTTGCAAATTCTCTTTCATTTTTCTTAATATGCATATTTTTTTCTAAAGTCTCTAACACATAGTTACTTTCTTTGAATTGTATCAAAATTTCAGAAGAAAAGAAGTTTAAGTTTAAATATCACACTCTTGTTTCTGTGGTCATTTTATATTTACTTTGGGAGTTATTTCAGAACTTTATCTCCTGGGCAAGTTGTTGCTTCACGAGTTGTGTTCAAGTTAAAGAGAACCTATTAATATTGTCCTTGGGTCTCGCATGAAGCTCAGTGTTTGGTCAAAATGCAAATTTATGTGACAACATATATTTCATAATAATTTCCTTCTCTCACTTTCAAATTACTTTAATACATAAGGCCCAGCATTTGTATTAACAGATTGAAATTTATTATCATTACTTCAGAGCAAAGTGTCATCCAGGTGACATTAATAGATGCAGTATACGACATGATTGACAGTTTTTACCATTGGATCATGCTGTCTGGTGATTAAATAAAGGCAGGGTTCAAGTGGTTAAATCCCACTAAATAATTGGTCATTTTAAACAAAGTGACTTAATTTATAGCATATGATTTGCATAATTGCTCGGACCACTCATGTAATATTCTTGAGAGCAAGATTAGAGCATTGATTCTGCATCCCCAGGTATAAAGTTTGAGTCAAATTTGGTACTTTGATCTCACAGTAAATTCTTAAAAAATATTTGTCAATTGGATTTTTTAACCACCTCTAAATATTTCTATTCTGGTGGAGTGTCTCATCAGAGCAACTGTCATGGACAGGAGGAAAGAAGATATTTGAATTTGTCCTTGAAAAAGGAAAAAGTATAACAACTCTACTTAAAAAATGCAACCAAAATCCAATCTGCCTCTTGCTGGCAAACTAAACTCTCCATTATCAATGTGCTGGTCACATCTGGCATTTTCTTGAAAAATCAAGAGAGAATTACTTTTCTAATGACCCTGAGCATAATCCTTCTTGGTACATAGCAAAGGAGGCAGTTGGACGACTTACATATTCCAAACATGTTTGGAAGGTAGACTAATTTTCACAACTGAAAGCTTTGGAAAGAAGCAATATATGGGTTTAGTCCTCTAACTTAAAAAAGGAAGTATTGGAAACTTTTAATGATTTGTCATTAGGCTTCACTTTTCTAAGGAAACTACATATGTTGTCTCTCTCTCAGCTGCTGTTTTCATCTTTTATGATCATCTTTGAGTCTGTCATATCCCTTTGACCTTCCTAAATTATTGAACATTTTATTTTATATGTCAAGTTCAAATTTCATAGCATCTTTCTCATCCACCCACCCATCCATCTATCTTCCCCCTTGCTCAGTCATCATTAATTCATAGCACTTTGGGGCTGCAAATGTAAAGTAATATACGGACCCTGGCCTCAGGAAACTTAGGATCAATCATTAAATGAAATGTATATGCCAGGAATTATACATTGCTGCAGAATCAGATTCTCCCAGGATAAGTTGCCATAGGTAAGTTGAGAGGCACATAATTTTAAGTAAATTTCAAAATTAAATAGGGAAAAAAGGAGTATTCGTTTAAAGACAGTAGAGAAGAATTGGAAAAACTAATCTGATAAATACAGACCCCACTGTTGATTTATTGTTGTGGAATAGTTGTTGAAATAGAAATTATGAATACATTATTACATAATTAATTAATTAATAATGATTAAATCCTGGTTCTAGTTGGCCTGAGCTTAAATCCATTCTTCACATGTAGTTTCACATGTAGCTACCTCACGTGTAGCTTTTTGTAGATCTACTAAAGAAGAACTTCAAAGTCTGGAGAATTTAGGGAGGATTAACGGGGTGGGGGGTGGGTAGAAGTAAAGTTTATCATTATGATCCATGTGTGAAATATTTTAACTTGGAAATGGTATCTTTTACCATTGGGAGGTGTTTCATTGAACTTCCAGCAGCCCATCTTGGTCGATACACTCTTGTGCAGGTGAATGGAAAACAAAAGAAGCAACTGGTCTTTATTACCAAGGGCCTAACTGAGCAGACCCAAGGAAACAGAGCAGACCCAAGGAAATCATGTTTATGAAGAAATTTGAGAGCAGCCTGGGGCACAGCACTCTTGGGGCTTTCCTTGGACTTCTGAAGTTTTCATTTGTTTATTTGTGTCTAGTGGTTTTTTTTTTTTGTTTTTTTTTTTAATGGAAGTAGTATTTGGGAGAAACACCTAAGGGTAAGCATTGTAAACAGATTCTTCTGTTCTTAGTTTCAGGCTGTGAAGTAATCAGAGTGTCTAGGGAATGACTAAGGAAATGTGAGCAGTTTCTTGAAATTCCAGATGACCATGTAGATTTTAAGTTAAATAATTTTTAAAATTATTTTGCAAAGCTGGAGCTGACCTTGTCTTTGGCTGCCCTTTTGAATTATTCTAACAGGGAGGTCACAGTAGGTGGTTTTCCTCAAGAATTCTGTGGAGGTAGAGTCTGACTTCCATGTTACATTTCACCACAAAGTCTCCTAATCGGTCCTTTCATGAACGGGTCATCTGGTAACTCAGACGTGGTAAAGTGCGTCGTGGGGAGCCACGTCAGGGAGTTTGGATGTCGTGTTTCACCCACCTTTAAACTCTCTCCTTTCTCTCTCTCTGCTCTCCTTTCCTATTTCTGTTGTCATTTTGTTATATTTAGGTGCAGGTATTACTCATAAGTAATTCAATATATTCATAGTTGTAAATTGACAGCATTGAGAAAGTAGAAACCATTCATTTTTCATAACATGAGACCTCAAGTTTCCCCTGTGTTCAGATTGGATTGTATCATGCCACTAACGTGCTGTAAAAAATGGGAAGGAAAATAGGGAAAGGAGACTTACTTTTTACTGTTTACCATTAATCCCACTTGAAAACTTTACTATAAACATAGGTGCTTTTAAACACCTATTTTTTTAAACCCCCCAAAATTAATACCACAAAAAATTAATAAACAAATGCCACCTGTGAGACGTTTCTCAGCAGAGTTAGTTGAGAGAGCTATCACCATAAAAGGGCTTCTGAGACCGAGTGTTGTTCTCATTCAGATCTAGAGCAGTCAAGGGGAAAAACAGAAAAGCTAAAATATTCAGAAGAGGCAAGATTTTGTTTATGTCAATGCCATCACAGGCAGCTTCAGCAGGACAGGTTGAGGAGTCTGTCCCGGAAACACAAATGTAGTCACCCATGGACCAGGGAGATGGGCTTGGGAAATCAGTTTTAAGATGACCTCAGGGTGAAACTAGTCAATAACACGGTATGCTGCAAGACCTTGTCTAATGCATTTCCAGCTGTTCCTCATGCCCAGCCTCATGACTTACCAGCGCTGCTTTTCGAAAAACTCTGTGCTAACAAAGCCGTATTACTTGAGTCTTATTCTCCTTAGCTTTTGGCTTCTCTCTGACACTTGTCACTGTTGACTGTATTCTTATAAACTCTCTTCCACATCACTGAGACTTCTTACAGGACAAGACTATGTCCAATAATAGTAATAATGTTAATAATTACTACTAATTATGAGACTTCTTCCATGCACCTAGCACTTTGCATAGGCCTCTTACTTGAATCTTATAACTACCCTTTAACACCGCATAGGTGTGATTATCCCCAGAGAAATGCTGTGTAGAGAGGTGAAGGAATTTAATTTATATTTCTTGCATCACATTTCTAGTGGTCCTGGCCCAGTTGCTTTCTAACAATGTGACATTAAAGTAAGTTACCTAAGAGTTGCTACCATGGGCCAGACCCTGTGGCAGTTACAAGCAAACAGAGCATGTTAGGAAGAGTACGAGTTTTAGAAACGGACAGATGGCTGATCCTGACACATGGAAGACTCAATAATTGGCGGTCACCACCACCACCATCACCGTCTTCATCATCATCAGGCTTGAGTTTCCTTTTCCAGAACTCTTGCTCATTACAGGATGCACACTTCCTTGTAGCTGCCACAGTGCCTAGAGCACAGTAGATACCTTTTAAATGTTCCTAGGACACTTGTTGGTGGATTAACTGGTTGTAATTTATCTTTCCAGGTATGGTAATACCGAGAAAAGGACAAATCAATAAAGTGACAATTTGGTATTCGGCTCTATAAATCCAGCTATAAGCATTTTTCTATAGGCCATTTCCCAGAGTTTTAGCACTGAAGGGCCTACAGGGACCTAGCACAAAGAGAAAGCTTTCAGGCACCCACCATCTCCAGCACAATTCCAGGTAGCAAAGAGTCACTGGACAGTTTGATCCAAAGAGATCAGAACAGTCCTTAAGAAGAAAACCCAAACGCAGTAAGTGTAATCCCTGCAAAATGTTTTGTCCGACTGAAAGGAACATCACCTTGTATGATTTAATCTTTTGACCTTGTTAACGGAAGGCGTGGAATAAAATTGTGTTTACCTGAATTTTACTACAGCAGAGCTAAAGGAAATCAGTTCACATCGGAAGTTAGCATAAATGTTTGAAAAACTCCATCTTCTGAAGCCAATTGTAACATTGCAATTCCAACGAAAATGAAAAAAAAGAAAAAAAGTGCTTCCAAATGCTAAAAGAGATTTCTATCTTCCCATCATTTTAACAGCAACCGCCATAAAATATGTTCTAAAACAAACACGGAGCACTAAAAATTCCACTGTTTAAGCTAAAAGTCAAACATCTGTCTCTCTGCCTTCCAGTTTCACCTTGGTTCCTGAAGGTTTCAACTAAAAAAACACAGAAATTTGGAGCTTTTCTGCCTCGCATGCATTTTAAATAGCTAGTTCTGAGATCTTTAATCATCTTTATTAGTTGATAATAGCTTCACTTTCAGCCTAAACAGACATGGAAAGAAGGACCATCTGTGGAGTGGAATCAGACTCTTGATTCTGAAGGATGTGGGGAGTTTGGAATAGCGGTGAAATGCTGGGCAGACCTGGGCTGGGACCCTGCCTCTGCCTCTTACTTTCCAAGTGGCCTTGGCCTTGGTATGTCGCTTAACCTTACTGAGTCTAAGTTTCCTGCTTATGAAAAATGTCAATAATAGTTGGTCCCTAGGGTTTTTGTGAGGATTCAGAATGACAGTTTATTAAGTTTCCACCTGGCATCTAATAAGGAATCAGGAATGGAAACCAACGTGCCATTATTGCCCTTCTTCAGATGGAGGAAGGAAAATTAATTAATACTACCACTCACTGACCACCTATATACTACATATGTACCTGCATCTGATTCCTAAAACCATGCTGTGAAAGCAGTATCATTACCCCTACCTACAGATGAGTCACACAGCTACCATGCATTGGTGTTAAGGTTCAAATCCAGGTTTGTTCCCCGCTAAATCCTGGGCATTTTTTGCTAACCTACATTGCCACTTCACACCTGAGAAACAGATTCAACCAGTCACATGAATGCTAGCATTGTCAGTACGGAACTTCTTCTTGAGGAGTTTTTTCTAGTAGCCAGCCTCCTGAAAGACAACTTTTGTAAGGTTATCCTAATCGATTTTCCTTTTTTTTTTTGTCTTTTTTCGTGACCGGCAACGGATCGCAACCCTCAGTGTCGCGCCCGTACCGGACCAGGACCGGCAACGGGATCGCAACCCTCGGTGTTGCGCCCGCACCTCGCTCAGCCAGTGAGTGGCCAGTCTGTATGTGGGATCCGAACCCTCGGCGGGAGTGCCGCCGCGCTTCCCAAGCAGCACACTGTAGCAGTGCGCCACCGGGCCGGCCCTCATAATTGATTTTGAGCAGGGGTCCCTATCTCAGCATCTTGGTGATGACAATCACAAGTCTTAGGCTTGTCTGGGTCATTCTGTACATCTGGTCCTGGGTGGCACACAGCTGTGAAACTCTGACTCTGGGAAACTATTACCTAGCAATTCTAGCAAAAAGTGCGATTCCCATGTCAATATTTGCCAGCGTAAAATCAGCATGTTACCCCCTGTGGAGCTGTTTGCTATTCCTGTCCAGTCATCTCCTTCCTTCTGGTTTAGTTTCTGGTGTGAGCTCTTGGCATCATGAGTATTACATTAGTGCTGGAGAACACACTATAGTTTTGTAGCATCCACACTACCCATCCCTAGCTCCTGGCCCTCGTACTGTGCTCTGGGACAAGCATAGGTGGTTGGTAAAAGACTCAACAGGGACAATTATGTACAAGTTACTCCACCTGCCATCTCCAGGCTCAACGTTCTGAAATTGTCTTGGGGTATAAAGTTAGAATGTGAACAAATCCATCCCTTAACCTTTATGAGTTAAGTCATCTCCTGTGTAAAACGAAGGACTTATATTATGTTGGGTTCTTTCCAGCTCTACTATACTACAGTTATTTTATTCTACATGATCACCCATGCTGTTGGTCCCTCCAAAAGTATGAGAAAATCTTAGAATACATGATGATAGATTGCATCTATATTCAGGAAGTATTTATAGTGATTATTTTTAAATCCCTTATGAATTTTATGAGGTTGAGTGTATTATAGCCACTTACAGTAAAAAGAAGCTACCCTGAAACAAAAATGTGAGTATGTATATCACTCAGTGATTACAAATATTGGTGATAATACAATAATGTACCACTAAATAGTGAGCTCTTTTATAATGAGTGTTCATCTTATTCATATAAATAATAAATTTACAACACATATGACAACTACCACTAAGTACATGAGGAAGATAAAGTATTTTTTTAACAATTTCCTTTTTCTATAATTTCCGTGATTTCAAGGTTAATGAATAATACCCTTAACAAAACAAATCTTATTTTAAATGCATTCTGAAATGTTTTATATTTCTAACTAAAATAGATTATCTTAAACTTTCCTACTAATCATTTCCCAAGAAAAGACTTATGTGAAACATTCATTAAAATAGATTTGCAGTCCCATTTTGTGAGGCAAGGGATTGAAGTAAGCATACTTAATCTACTATTTTGATGGAATCCAAAGGATTTTGTTAAAAGCTGAAGTACTTTGAACCCAGATATTTAAGCTTCAAACCAAGCTTTAAGAACCAGAGGAAATGTAAGACAAATTTTGATTCAAGTCAACCTAAGATCCTTAGCTGAAAAAGTGCTTATGTTCTTAAATTATATATATATTAGATCAGATTCTTGTAAGTATTTGGTGTGCACAAGTACAAACATGCACTCTCTTCTGTGGATTCTGTCAATCCACTGATCACTCATTTTGAGGCCTTTAAAAAATGCCATTGTTTCTACATTCACTTAATGAGTATTTTTTATTGAATATCTATCTATACCAAATGCAAACTCAAAACAACTCAAAGTAAAAGCATCAGAAAACATAAAAACAACTAAACATAAAAAACAGAGGAATTTAAATGATGGAAGAAGACCTATAGGACTACTGCAATTAAGTCATCAGAGAGCCAAAATATTGAACCCTTCCCTGGGGTCACAGAGACAAACACATCTGACAATTGCAGGTTAGGGCCTCTCTGATGGCAAGAATCGAGTCTTAGCTGTCCATGTTTTCCAGCACCCAGAATGCTGACCACAATGTAGCAGGTGCCCCAGTGAATTTGCTGCCTTTCAGGGTCATAAGCCTGGACACTGAAATATATCTGATATGCGTGTGAAATTGCTGCTCACTAGCCCCATTATCAATAGGACTTAGGGTATTTGGGGTTGTTTTTGATTCAAAAATTATCAGATCTATCTGATGGAGGTTTACTGGTGCCAAGGGGCAGCTTTCAAGGACTTTGCCCTATGTTCCATTCTCTTCCCCCTCAACACACACAAAATTCTTTAATATGGACAGTGGAATTTTTAAAAAACTGATATGGACTCTGAAAGAGCAACCACAAAGTTCCACCCCTCCCACACCAACTACCACTTTGCCGTTCCCTGTGCCTTCACTGATGGCTGGGGTGAACACTCATCCTTAGGGGCAGGCTTTTGTTTAATAACTGGTGCCCCTGGAAACCAAATGCCCAGTGAGCAAATGGCCCCAGGATCTTGCTGAGATAACCAACAGGTCAAACTCAACTAGTCAAGAAAATCACGGGTTTCCTGTTACAAAGAAAAACCCATCTTTAATGATCAAATGAAAATGCAAATTTAGGGAAAACAAATCAGGTTATTTGGAGGACATTATGCACTTGGAGGATATTCATGTCATTGCGGTTTCCTGAGGAAAGAGTCTCTATTTTGCTTGCAAGCAAAATGTCAATTCTAATTATTCAAACTGACATCCCACAGGAACTTTATGAAAATTGAGGTAGATCCAGAAGAATAAGCAGGAACCAGCGTTTTCGTTTTGGAAGACGTGAGAGGTCAGCAACCTACAAATAGTTCTGATAAAGAGAATTTTTGAGTGGCTGGATCCAACTCTCTTGCTAACAGAACTTTGTTGAGTAACATTGCACAGGTCTACTTCCTCTGCCATCTCACCTGCTATTAAATTACTTAAGTCTTTTCTTAAGTAGAAGCCCCTTTTGTAGCACCTAGAACAATGTGAAATATGAAGATGAAAAGTGTGTTTTGAGATTACCATATGAGATAGTCTTTGAAAAATGGGTGTATATTTTATTGTAATGATTATTACTATTAGGAATCTTGTTGATGACCAAGATATCCTACTTTGTGTCTCAATGATCTATTGCCACAATAATGCTCCAAAACAAATAACTACAAAACCCCCATTGCACACAAATATAAACACTTATTTAACTCATGAGCAGGCAGTTTGGGCAGTTAGGGCTGTGCTCAGCTGGGTAGTTCTTCTGATCTTCTCTAGGATTACTCATAGGTGTGGTGGTTGGCTGTCTGTCACCAGGTCTAGGATAACCTTGGCTGGAAGACTGGGGCAAGTCCTCTCTTCTCCACGTGATTTTCATCTTCCAACAGACTAGCCTGGACATGTTTTTATGGCAAAGGCCAAGAGCAAGAGCAAGCCCAACTTCACAAGATCTTTTCAAGCCTCTGTTTGCATCTCATTTGCTAATATTTCATCGGCCACATCAAGTCATATAATGGAGAGCAGGGTCAGAATGGGACTGCACTACACATTTCATGGCAAAGGACACAAAAACAGAGGAGTAAAGAATTGGGGCCAAGATAGCAATCAGTCTACATAAAGCCCACATGGTGCATTCTATTAGTGCTTATCTGAGAATATTCATTTATGTTACTTTATTTTTGTAAGATTAAAACAAATTTTGACTTTATCAGGACCCTTTAAGGCAGCATTTCTCAAACTTTTTAAACTGCAAAGCACAGTAAGAAATGCATCGTATACACAATATGACTCATTTCATACAAAAGTTTCACAAAACATTACTTCTTCTATGAATATTTTGTTCCATTATACTATTAAATTTTTCAAAATGCTGGTTGTCCACTAAATTAACTTCAGATTCACTAATGAGTCAAAACCAACAGTTTGAAAAATTCAGCCTTCCTCCATCCCTTTCTTGTTTTAGGGTATAACCCACAAATGTCTGGATGAGCCCAAGAAACCGAGTAGAATATTTGAATTGGGAATGTCACAATACAATTACGAATAATCTCTAGAACTCAGATGTGTGGACATGGGTCATCTGGGATGCATCTTCTGACCATTCCTAGAGCCACAGAGTATTAATATTCATTAAGACACTTTGCTAAGTTCTTTAATATTTTCACAAGGAAACTGAAGTTTAGAAAAAATAATTTACCCAAGGTCACACAGTATTTGGCAGAGCAGGGATTTAAAGGTCTCAAGTGCCACATATTCCAAAGAAGCCACAAACCCATCCTCCATCAAAGCCTTATTTCCATAGCACAGTGGGAAGAGCAAAATATGAGTCAAATTACTCATACTAAGAATAATTCACACTGTGTGACATCAACATTTACCTAGGGTCTACTAAGAGTAAGACATTGTGTTTGTGAAATATTAACAAAGATATATGAGGGGTCTCCTTGATGAAACAAGCATTCCTATTAGAAGATGTATGAGTGCAATAGCTGGAAAAATTGCCATTTAAAAAGTTGCAGCTTTTGCTTTGTAAGCGTGTGTATGAGAATTGGAAGTCCCAGGTGGAGATTTGAGTTTACTTTTGAGGCAGATTATTGTCTTTGTTTTTTCTGGAACAGCCATCACTTTGGGGATTCTTAGTTATGCAAATCTAAGGCATATTACCACCCATTGTTCATGGGAAAACCCAAATGCAGTGAAGTAACCTGAACTCAAATATTTAGTGTTCTGTTTAGTCAGGTAAATGGAGTAGATGCTTTAAATAGAGCTGCATCTCTGCAGACTATTTGTCCCTTAGAGAGCAGTTATTCTTCCAAATACAGCTTTAGACTGCTCTGTGACTCTTTAGTATTATGTGGTTCTTGGGGAAGTTTGTGTATGTTTATATCTAAATTGTATGCCACAGCACATCAGAAAAAGAAATGGACTAGGCTCAGTGCAGTCCAAATTGAAATGGATTGGTTAAGTCCTACACATGACATGGAAATACCCAGACTTTGAAAAAATGCACTAATGTCAGATTAGTGTGTTGTGGTGTCTTGGAGGTGGGGTCCATAGGGTAGGGCCCTATCTCTCTGAGCTTTTCTGAAAAAAATGAATGTTTCTCTGGAGTGACTGGCCTGGAAAGACGAGCATGGAAATTCCTCTCTCTAGGACTCTGAATTTTAGCTTGGACTCAAAACCCATCAATGAGCAGAAGACCTCAGGTGCTAGAAACTAGACTAGTCATTGAAACATGGCAACAATGTAGGAGAAATGCAGAGAGGCAGGTCAGCCAGGCGTCTGGAGGAGGCTGGGTCTGGCACTGGGAAGTATTTGTGAGCTCATCTCTTTGTTATGATACTCTCTCTCATACCTTCTGTTCTCAGAGAATTGAGGACAAGATCCTATCCAATGTTTGAGATGAAGTAAAAAAAGAAAGAACAGTGTCTCTTTCCAAGGCCAAAACTAGTGGTGACAGTGGCAGTCACCAACGAAGGACAGTTTTGCCAAGCAGAATGATAAACTCATGAGGGTCATCAGCAGTAGAGGCATGATGGTCAGATGAGGAAGCCAGAACAGAAGAGTATTGAGGATCTGAACCTAGCAACCGATCTCCTCTGGTCTGAATGTTCGTGTCTGCTGAAAACTCATACATTGAAACCTAACCCCCAATGTCATGATATTAGGAGGTGGGGCCTTGGGATGTGATTAGGTCATGAGGGCAGAATCCTTATGAATGGGATTAGTGCCCTTATAAAGGAGGCCCCAGAGGGCTGACTTCCCTCTTCCATCATGTGAGGACTAGTTAGAAGGCACCATCTAAAAACTAGAGAATGAGCCCTCACCAGACTCTGAATCTGCTGGCATCTTGGTCTTGAACTTCTCAGCCTCCAGAACTGTGAGAAATAAATTTCTGCTATTTATAAGCTACACAGTTTACATTTTGTTAGAGCAGCCAGAATGGACTAGGACATCATCAAATAGTCTCCTGATGGAAAGCTCTCAGGAGCAGCTGGGTGATACTTTGAAGAAAGCTAATTTCTAGCAGTAAATCTGGTGTAGCGTAAGGCACAATCATTGGATTCCTCTTTCTGGGAATGTGGCAATACAGTAGATATTCCAAGGAATTGCAGTACAGGATATCTTTAAATAATAAATGAAATATTCATAATATCATTTTAAATGCTTAGCTGAGTTGAAGACAGTAAAAGAAACACTCACAGGATAAAAGTAGTAAAAAGGCATGAGTTCAAAGCAACAAATGGGGATTAAAGCTAAATTTTGTTTGCAGGAACTCTGCCAATACATTATTGTGAAGAATTTTTTTTTTGTTTTAATAGGGTATAAGCATGTGCAGGGAACAGGAGATAATGTCTGGGGTTTATGCAAGCTGGGAAGGCAAATGGAGATGCTTGCATGGAGCCAGCCCCACAAAAGGCAACAGCTTCAGTGAAGGCAAATTGGGAAAATAAAATTAATATCACTGTAATAGACAGTAGAAACTCTTGTCTCTGTCAGCTTTGGCTATGAATAAAGAAGGAAAATAAAGCTCTTCTGAGAATTACTGACCACAAGTTGACCATCACATAGGTCTGGTGTAAAATTCACAGTACTTGAGTAGCCTAAAAACCCAACTTGGGAACTGAATTTAGTTGATGAGGTTAGTGATAACCAGGATGCCTGGAAGAAGCAATCACAGACCTCTGGGGAAGTGAACCTTAACCCAAGTATCAAAGAATTCCTACAGATAAAGTTTCAATGATCATAAGATCACAATTAAAAAATTCAAACACATGAGGAAACAACTAGCAGAAATAACAAATAACAGAACCAGACCCACATGGACTAAATATATTAGAAAAATTAGTTGTAAAATATATATTCAGGATATTTAATGTGTTTAAAGAAATAAAAGAGGATGTTAAAAGTATGACCAAGGAACCATAAAGTATTTTTTTTAAGACTGAAAATGTTTGATATTAAGGAGTTACAGTGGATTTTTTAGGAGACTGAGTATAAAAGGTAGCGTTGTTTGTTTAAAGAGGAATCCTTGTCTATTAGAAACATATATTGAACTAATACAGATAAAACAATGTGATGTCTGGGATTTTCTTCAGAATCAACTGGAGTAGGAGAGAAAGTAAGTAAGGATACAGAGGAAACAAGATGATTAGCCATGAATCATTCATTTTTAAATCTATATAATGGGTACACAGGGGTCTACTAAACTATTTTTTTTTTTACTTTGATATGTTTAAAGTTTTTCATCTTAAAAAGTTTTTTTTATTTAATAAGCAGGGATATAGATATAAAGAAAAGCCAAATAGAATATCTAAAAATAAAAAGTATACTAAGTAAAATCAGAGACTCAGTGGACATATGAATCACATCAGATACAATTAACAATAGAATTAGTGAATTGGGAGATAGATCTGAAGTAAATACCAAGAATGCAGGACAGAGAAACAAAGAGACAGATTACATCAGGATTTGAGATGCTGGAAGGTAGACTCAGAAAGCTAAAATGCATCTAATAAGAGTAGCAAAGGGAAATTATAGAGAAAATGGACAAGATGTAATATTGAAGCGATGTTAGCCAAGAATTTTTCAGAAATGATGAAAGACACAAATACTCAGATTCAGGAAGCCAAACAAGCCACAAGCAAAAAAACCCAAACCTGGATATATCATGGTGAAACTGCAGATCAACAACAACAGAGAAAGGATCCTGTAAGAGAGAAAGAATGTATTATATAGAAAGTAATGGCTAAATTGATCAGTGACATATCAACAGCAGCGTTGAAAGCCAGAATACAGCAGAGAAATATCTTCAAAGAGCTGCAAGAAATAACTATCAATATATGTGTGTACTAAATGAAATAATTCTTCAAGAAAGAGTGAAAAATTCATTTTCACACAATCAAAATTGAGAAAGTTTACTACCAACAGTTAAAGGAACATTTGAAGGATATACTTCAGATAATGGTCCTAGAAGATGGTTCGACATGCAAAAAGGAACAATAATAAAAAAAAAACTTAACTGTATAAAATAATAGTGTTAAAGATGGAGTGAACTTTTCCGTATTCCTCCTGCTAAGTACACCTAAAAACCCTGGGCAATATACAGAAAAGAAATATAAGAAGATTCTGAATGGTGGAGAGGAGAAGGCAGATCAGCTAGTGACCTCAGGACCTGAGGAACAACACAGTGGTGGTTTCCCCAGGTTTTCTTTTTGCCTTATGTATTCCAAACTGGATGCTAGAAAAATCAGCAATCTGGAAATGCCAACAGGTATAGACAGAAAAAAAAAAAAAGCTGGGCCGGCCCGGTGGCGCACTGCTGTAGTGCGCCACTTGGGAAGCGCGATGGCGCTCCCGCCGAGGGTTCGGATCCCACATACAGACCGGTTCCCGCTCACTGGCTGAGCGAGGCGCGGGAGCAACACCGAGGGTTGCGATCCCGTTGCCGGTCCCAGTCTGGTACGGGCACGACACTGAGGGTTGTGATCCGTTGCCGGACACGAAAAAAGACAAAAAAAAAAAAAAAAAAAAAAAAACTGAACTTGAAGAAAAAAAAAAAAAAATTACTTC